>NC_061133.1:11190993-11497485 GCF_905220365.1 Vanessa cardui | reverse complement strand
CAGATTTGTAAATCCGCCACTGAATAATTGCAATATAGATAATATATGTTTGTAAGGAAAATTGTTAAAATTTTAAGTAATTTCTTGCGCTTACTAGACGTGATAAGATTGTATTGAATTAATTTAATTTGTGCAAGATAATAAATTATTTGTAAACCCACAACCTAAAATTAGTCAGTATAATAAAATATCGCGTGCAACAGTCAACAAGTGCAAAACTCAGTACCTTATATATATACTAAATATCTCTTTCCAATCATTTTAATTTCGGTACAATTAATAAATTTAGTCCATGCTTTTTTTAATTTTTTTATCTTTTTTATCAATGCTTTTTTTATGTACCAACAGAGTAATACATACAATTATATAAATGAAAAATGTGTGTGAAAATAAGGGATAACTTATCTCAAACAAGAGATAGATATTTATGGTGTAGGTACAATATCAATTAGTTTTATATTATAAAATTCAAGTAGACTTAACGATGAATGAATATATTACACACTAAATACAAATAAATACATTAATATATAATTTACTTAACTTTTTTGTTTCTGCTTTAAATTTTCTAATAAGCCAAGTTAAAAATAACTGTGGAATCTTATAGAAACGAATAGCGTGCCAGATATGACAACGATATTTTAACTTTGCGAAGTTCGAAACTAGGTATTATTTACTTGGAAAAGTTGATGTATGAAGCCGAACACTCAAAAATATGTTGTAAAAATAAGGCCCTGTTTCTTAACCAAATGTGTGATATACGTTCATTTAAATGTAGTTTTCCCTAGATATCAGTTTTAAGTTCGACTAGAATTGCCGTCAAATGTGGTTGATTTTATGAATTTTATTTTTAACATACATTTTAGTCAAAAATTAGGGTTCAAAAAATTAATAAAATAAAACTCAATTTACATTAAGTATAAACCTTTTTATTATACAATAATCAATAGTCACAATGGCTGATATGACTATTGATTAGTTTATACGTGAACTACAAATACACGAGACATTTATCACATCGATAACTAACATCGAAATATATTAAAGAGAGACTACATCAACTGGTTTTAATTAAAGATAATATCATAGATCAAATGGGTACAATTAATTTTATTTTATGTTAATTCAATATACACATGACATTTGTCATGGCAACATTGTCACTACAATTTTGTTTTGCAATAATAAACCTTGACTACGCATAAAATATATAGGCTTACATGAAAATCTAAGATACTACATAAACATTTTTCTATTTCTAATGAACATTTTATATTTAGATTGAAAGAATGACAACATTATAAAAGTAAGCGCGTCGTGTGGAACGCTCTTTATCGTCCGATATTGTAAAATTAATATTTAATTTAATAAAATTCATCAATCCGCATTGCCCAGGACGGAGTGACGAATAGTATTAATAGAATCGAAAATATATTTAAATGAAATAATATGATTGTATCGGTAAAAATGGAGCACCTCAGTACTGAGAGAAAATCACAACATTCAGAGATAAAATTCTAAATATTTGTAATATAGATGATTATAATATCTAACATGAATAGATAAAAATTACTAATATGAATTAATATAGATTAAAATATTTTTATATTCATTTTTTTTACTAGTAACACCTATATGTGGGTATATGAACTCTTTTAACATCAAATAGAATTACTTAAATTCACTATTTTACTATTATCTACACAGCATTTTTTCTTTCTTAAACAACAGTTAATATTAAGTCGATTATATCGATATAATTTATGCAGAATATTTATTATTTGTTTTACTGTAATGGATTAATTGGACGAAAAAATTAACATCTACTTCAACAAAATCTCAAATGGTTTATGATTAAAACTGTAAAAATTTAAATAAACAAAAGTAATCTAACCATTCATTGTTTTTTTTTAATTAGTTTGAAATCGTAAAGCATTCGAAACACATGGGAACTTAATTTTTAATATTATTTCCAAACAAGCGCTTGCTGTAAAGCCTATAAAAGTAACAGCAGGATCACAAGGTACTGTTTAAAAATAACTATAGTACCCTCAGGAATCTGTGTAGCGACTCATAAAATAGACTAATTGTTCCAGCATCAACCTTTTTGCTCTTCGGCTAAGAATTAACCCATAGACAAGTCAAAATATCCAATTAATTAAATTGAATTAAAATGTACACAGTAGGATAAATATATATATAAATATAATAATAATAATAATAATATATATTTCTCGCGGAACGGATTCGGACTAAAATTCAATAAGTTCAATAATTATTACCGATTTCAAAATGTTTTTATTTCATATTTTGACTTGTCTCTGAAAAACTATTTATTAACTATACAGTATATCTAAAACATCGACGGTTTGCTGAATGAACCAGATATACAGACTTAAATCTAAATATAAATAGATATTGAATCTGTTAAAATGTTAATTAGATAAAAGAAAGCTACATATTATAAATCGTTTTTTAAGTTGAATAACATTTAAAAAGACCTATATATACCAACATTAAATTGAGATTTACCGCGTTCATACTTTTGTTTAATACTTTCGCGATTCAATGATCAAAAATAGCACGGTTAAACCTAAATGTATGGTATAAAATGTATATATTATGAAAGTTTTAAGTGTATTTACTAGTATTTTTATTAATTTTAATCTAGTATTACTCTTTCACACGTATATATTGTATATTTAAGTAATAAAAGCATCTGCAAACTATGCAATTTCTACTTTAAAACTTTTAGCTATTATTATTACTACTATTAACTATTAAGATAAATATATGTGAATGTAGATACAGATATATATTTTTTAAAATTTGTATTAGTAAATTGTTTAATACTTATTCTACGAAAATTGTAATGTTATTGCATTAAGTATATTTAATTTAAGCTTTATACTACGCTAGACAAATTGTGTTTCCACTATTATTTAACATAGTAATATAACATATGATGTAATATGTAATTAATAATCAATATTATGTTAAAGATTATTTACCGATTTTAGATTCGTTCATGATTATCATATATTATTGATTTTTTACAGAAAGTTAATAGAAAAAATGTGGAAAGTTAATAATAAATAAGCTTCGTTCGTATACACGTACACATTTTAATCATTTTTTTTCTTAAGTCTTCCTCAATGATAAAGACAAAGTTAAGTATCGTTAAACCTTATGAAAGATGATACGTTCCTAGTTTATTTAAATTAAGAAATAAATAGTATTCTATTTGTGGCTCTACGGAAAAGGATGTACGTAGGTACCTACAGGCCTATTCTATCTGGTACTCTTATTAACATGGGTATTGGGTAATGGGTAGATCATCTGCCCGTGACGTATACATTTTTGTTGCCATATACTTCAACATTTCACAGATAATAGCAAACCTAACTTATAAGTTTATAATACTACAGTTCATTATATTTTTAATGGGAACATCTATCTTACTCGTTGATGAATTGTTATTTAAATCTTATTCTTTAATTAATATTATATTTAATGCCAAGCAAAATATTCGAAAGGTGAAAGTTCAACCCTAATATTGTATTCTTAATGAAGACGTTCTTTATAAACTTAACACTTTTAAAATAACAAAGGAATCAACTTACATTATCTTTGCTTTAAATAAATCTTTTTAATGTTATCTGCTTTTTCGGTCTGAAGAAAACAACATTTTCTCTTATTTTGATTTGATTAGAGACAAAAGGTATTTAACTCTATTTTTAAAACTGATCATATTTTTATAACCACTAGTAGTGGGTTCGATTGAATCCACATAATACAGTCATATGAAGAAAATTCTGCTATAAGTAACAAAGCAACTTAAGCTCTAATTTAAAGCGATAAGCGCCTCTAAGGTAAGCTTGAAGTGACCACCATTAGTTCCTACACTTAGTTTAAACATAAAATGCCGCCACCTTCCTCCCTCTGACACCTATACGGCTTATAAAATATTAATTATGAGCGACGTTAAAATCAGCAACTTTTGCCGCAGAAGACAAATATAATTGCCGCTGTACCAATAGACCCGAATTAAGTATTAACGTCGCGCATAGAAGACGATCTACACGTAGTAGACGTCAAAGGAGAGCGTCGCTCAGACGAGCGCGGGCTGGTCGCGCGCACAGGGGGCGGCGGCGGGGGCGGAGGGGGGCGTGCCCGGCGTGCTGACGGCGGACGACAGCCGCACGCCACCACTCTCCGACACCACCACGCCGTTGTGGACTGCGCTGTGTTCCGTGTCTGCGTACGGTGTCGTCAGGATTTGCAAACGCTGGAACAAATAAATTTTTGTAATACCCTATAATAACTACAACAAGTTTAGTCTCTGATTGGTTGATTAGTTGGCGAATGGCAAGCAAATGAAAATATGATTACGAACTTTTTACGATACATGTCGACCCATGCCCGTTATCATTTATGTCATACGTCATCTTGGTGACATGATGACCATATTAACAATTCATTATTGCCAAAATTTCATAACTACGTAGTTGGTCCCAAAGTTCTGTCACTGGCACATTATTTTCCAATTTCGAAGACGATTTAAAAAAAGTTTAATTGCATTCCATTTTTGAATGTTTGTCAATTATTAAAAAACAAAAGTTATCATTTTCCGCGATTTTTCACGATGGAGTGGACCGTGAAAGAAAACCGAATAGCAGTTTTAGCGTTGCACCGCTGTGGACACTCGCCGAATACCATTTTCAAGTTGCTCAAAAATTTAAAAATATCGCTTAGGTTTGTGTATCGTACTATAAATAGGTACAATGAAGTTTCAAGTGTTGAGGATAAGAAAAGAACTGGCCGGTCACGCTCCGCAAGGACACCAGCAGTGATCAAAGCAATCAAGGCACGCATACGAAGGAATCCTGTCCGAAAACAGAAGCTGATGGCATTGCAGATGGGGGTCAGCAGAAAAACTATCAAAAAGGTGTTAAACGAAGACCTTAAGTTGCGAGCTTACAAAAAAAGAGTGGACACCTACTTAATGCTCGTCTAAAAGCAATAAGATTCAAAAGATCCCGGGTGTTGTTGAAACGGTACGCGAAAAATCGACATCGTGATATACTCTTTACGGACGAAAAAATTTTCGGTATAGAAGAAAAGTACAATAAACAGAATGATAGAGTGTATGCTGGGAGCTCTGAAGAAGCAGCAAAAAAAGTTCCGCGGGTGCAACATGGGCATCATCCATCTTCAGTGATGGTCTGGTTAGGAGTCTCCTACTACGGACCAACTGAGGTTCATTTTTGCGAAAAAGGGTCAAAATCAGTGCAAAAGTGTACCAAGAGTCGGTTTTGGATCAGCATGTCAAAGACCTGCCCAACACGTTATTTTCAGGACATCACTTTGTGTTCCAGCAAGATTCTACACCTGCACATAAAGCCAAGACCACTCAAGCCTGGTTCGAGCGTCAAAACATCGACTTCATAAGACATGAAGATTGGCCTTCCTCCAGTCCGGACCTTAATCCTCTGGACTATAAAATTTGGCAAGTCTTAGAGAGGAAGGTATGTGCTAAGCCCCATAAAAATTTGGACACTCTAAAGTCAGCTATAATAAAAGCAGTCGCTGAAATAGACATGAATATGGTGCGTGCTGCGATAGACGACTGGCCGCGGCGACTAAATAATTTTAAGTTAATATAATTCCTTATTAAATGTTCTTTCATATAATATATAATTTATAAAAAACGGATTGGTACTTTTCTTTTTATCACTATTTTCATATATGACAGAACTTTGGGACCGACTACGTAGAATAAAGAAATGTCTGAAATTAATTATAAAGCTTATTGCTTAAAACACTCACCTCTAAGAAAGTTCCTTTAGTAGTGAGGATCTTGTAGATGGCCACGGCGGGTATACAGATGACGCTAGAGCCTGCGATGAACCAGCCAAGCGCGTTCGCCCAGAATGGATACACGTAGTTATCATACTGTAAAGGCTCATAATCCATGAGACCATACGCAGTTATAAATAAGAGGAATGCAGGAGCAACGAAACGCCAGCAGATTCTCCAGTACAGACCGGGTCGGAAACCAATCATGTCGCGGATATCTTCGCAGAATCTCTCAGTACCTGTAGAAAAAATAAACAGTCTATGCTATTATGCAAACTAAAGTTTGTTTGTTTGATTGAACATACTGAACTCAAGATTTGAAACATCTTTTTCCGTTATGTATATTATTAGCTCATTTATCGAGACAGATCACGTTACAATCCATCAGCAGTATTAGGTTTATACTATGGTCTATTGATTTACAAGTAAAATTAAACTTTATTGCAAATTTTATATCACAATTAGGACTAAAAAACGATATAAAGCGCATATAAATGTTCGTGCATACACGTGACGGAAGTATTACATTTTTACGTTACAATAAAACCTTACCATTTCTTCATGTTAATTATATTATTAAAGAACACAAACTCTTATGAATCCATAATATTAGTCAAATTCAAATGAACTCCAATAGTATAAATTAAGTGGCCAACCAAACCTTATCAATGAACAAACATACCATAGATCCAAGAAACAGCGATTGCTTCAAAGAAAACAGCAACAAGCATTGAATATCCAGCTGCATATCGATCAAGCAATTGGAAGAAGTAGAAGCCTCCTTTGGTGCAAGAGGTCAACCCGACGATGAAGTAGAGAGTGAAGAGACAGGCCACGAACAGTTCTCGATGTCGTCCAATTGGAGGAAACTCGTCACTTAGGGCAGTTATTATTGCCTCTGATCCACCGAACTGCAATAAAATAATGATTTTATAAAAAGAGAAAAATCTATCTGCGTATAATATTCTCGTATAAATTATAGGTATGGTAACTTGTTTGAGAATATGAAAATAAATACTAATATCTATACTAGTTTTATAGCTGTGTAAATTAACTCTATCTTTTGCTCTTTCACCACCTAACCAATGAACCGAATTTTAAATGGTAAATGAACATGACACAACAACAATGACAACTCCAAGGAAGGACGGTGGTAGCTTCACCTAATTGTAAAACGATGATTCAAAAGTGCTGGTAAAAACCTACTTGAATAAAGTTTATTTTGATTTTGATTTTTTTTGGACATAGGCTACTTGTTTGCCTCACACATGAAAACAAAACCCCCAAAACGCGAGAGAAGCCGCGGGCAACAACTAGTTTAATTATAAAATACTCACAGAGCTATCCAGTCCTAGCGTGAGTAACATCATAAAGAATATGAGTGCCCAGAATGTAGATCCAGGCATAGTCGCTATAGCAGCTGGGTACACGATAAATACTAGACCCGGTCCTTCAGTGGCCACATCTTGAACGTCCTTGCCTGACGCGTGGGCCATGTAACCCAGCACGCTGAAGATAACAAACCCAGCAATGAATGATGTGCAAGAATTGATCACGCTAGTTAGAATCGCGTCCCTGGAAATTTTGGAATTATCAAAAATAGTACAAATTAAGTAGTTATTCCAGCTTATAATTGGAAATGATGCAATTGATACATACTGGTACACATTGTTATGATATTTATTGTAAGAAGCATAAGCCAAGAGAACGCCAAATCCAGGACCCAAAGAAAAAAATACTTGTGTCGCCGCGTCGACCCAAACCTGTCAATAAAACGGTACATTATAATTACTTTCTACTTTGATTATCACAATAATCAAAGACATTCTTTACCTGTGGTTGGGTAATAGCTTCAAAATTTGGACTTAAGTAATACTGAATACCAGTAGCAGAGCCCGGTAATGTTATTCCACGGACTAGCAGTATTAGAAGTACAGCGTATGGGAATAAAGCTGTGAACCAAACAACCTAAAAAAGATAAAACTTTAAATACACAAACAGAAAAGAAAACACTTTCTTCCTATATAAAAAATATATACTTTGCCAGATGTGCTGATGCCTTTCCACAGTGAGAAATAACAAATTATGTAAACCGCCAGAAGACATAGGGCCATGTCCCACTTGATGGGACCCAAATCATGTAAGCCTTCACTCCTGTGCAGTTCCAGTATTGCCCGACTGAAAATATAATTATATTTTAGAAAAGTATTTAATTAGCTCCAAGATATGGACAGTGTAAAACTTACTTAAAATATTCTGAAGCTGCTGATGTAAATGGTGTCGTTTGTGGAGTGTTTGGCGCTGAAGAGTTGTGGTGGCGTGTTGTTTTGTTTACATTTACAGACTCCCAATTAGCTTCGAACTACAAACATATGACTCGTATCTTATGTCCATTAAAATTCATATAAAATTCGATTTCTATAACCAGTTTTTTTATATAATTACGCGAAATTATGCAAACAGAAAACCGTATTGAGTTTTTTGAATGTTTAAAGTAATTTAAAAAGTTTGCATTTGTTTTTCTCACCGGTTGACATGCAGGTGTATTCCACTCATTATTGCAGTTGGTCCAAGGTAGCATGGTGGTGAACGACGCGAAGAAAAATCGTAAAGCCCAAGCGATTATGACATTGTAATAAAAGTCCACGTAGAATGCAATCAGAACCACCGCGTATCCAATACCTTAGGATATAAATTATTTATTAGATAAAAGCTATTTAATATTTACACATTCTTGCCACCTTTCCTCGCGGTCAAGATTTATACAGTAACTATATATAAGCATTTCATGTTATTAATTCTTATGTTAATAAAGGTAATATTTTAGCTAATATAGAATAATTAGATTTAAAAGAAAGTTAAATGCAACACAAAGTAATAAGTTTTTCTACAAATAACAATTATTTAGGTAAGATTAGTAGAGATTACACGCCGTCTGTTTCACAGTGAACGAGACGTATATACATTTCTGTATGCTTTATTACCTAATATTAATGTAATTTAAAACACAAAAAAATATATACGTCTATGAAATATTTATTGAGAGTGATAAAGCAATTAAGAAAATAAAACGACGAAATAGAGCGACAAATTTGAAACGCTTGATAGAAAAAAATATGTTTCGAGAAAGCTAGAAGCTTTTCAGTTCCAGTCCATTACCAATTTTATTCTTCAAAATCATATCGGAGCCACTCAGCCGAGACGTGACAAGTGAAATGAAATCACCGGCCATAAGCCGACCTCGCAAATCTGCAGTCTTTTGAAAGCGTATGGAGCACTTAAGGGGAGCCGAGAAATGGTGTCAATTATGGGTGTTAAGTGCAAGACTCGGGAGGACCGCGACGCGAATGATATGATCTTTATTTTATTCCAAGAACAATATCGTAAGGGTGGCAGTAACATAAGAAAAGACGGCAAGAATGATAAACGATTGAATTATAGATACCTAGAGATTTCTTTTGTTATACCCTAAAAAACAAAAGGTTACCAAAAAATATTAAAAAATATATACAAAAACACTGTGTAAATGAGGTTTAAAATATACACTAAAAATAATAAATATGTATTTGTGCAATTTAGGAGTTAATTCTTTTGAATAATATGTAATACTAAAATGGAAAATTAGTTTTATTATAGGTACATTTAAAAATATATAAAGTGACAATAGTGTAATAGGAGCTATAAATCAAGATCGCGGAGACATTGAGCCCGCATAAAGACTATAAGAAATACAAGACTGAATGAAGTGGTCGTAAATTCACAATGCTTTCATGTATTGAATAAAAGATATTTTATTTGAAGCTGTAATAATCTCTTTATACTACATGAAATAAAATATAAAAAAAATGTATAATTCGAAAGGTTGTTGAATTACAGAGAAGAACTTAATAGAAATAAATATTAATAAATAATTTTGACAGCAGATGATCCTAATAATGATGAAATCATTAACACTCCATAGTATAAAACAAAGTCGCTAAACGATCTGTCCCGATTTAAAAGAATTTTAAAATTACACATCGGATTTTGATGCTGTTTTATTTTAATAGATAGAGTGATTCGAGGTGGAGATTTTTGTATGTAATACATGGCCAATATAGTAAAGAATAAACATTCTGTAGTATATTTAGTATCAGCATTGCACCCGTGCGAAGCCAAGGGTCGCTATTTAAACAATAAAAGTACGATTATGATTCTAATATATGAAATTTTAAAATAAAAATCTTATCTGGTCTTCTGAAAGATATGTATATAATATATATGTAAAACTAAGGTATATTAATTATGGCTGAGTATAGTCGGAAACATTTATATTGATTAAATAACATATGATTTTTTACCTTTAAGCAATGGCACGAGCCTGCCCCAGCAAGTGATGGCTCCTTTGCGATGGAACTGCCCCAAAGCGAGTTCCATGTAGAACAGCGGAATCCCTCCCACGACTAACATGATGCAATACGGCACCAAGAAGGCCCCTGTTATAATCAAAGAACAAAATCAATAAACTTACTTTCAATTTATGAAAAAATGGAACTTAATAATACACCGCTATGTAATTTTTTGTGACTTTCTGAACAATCTAAAACTATTGTAAGCCAAGAAATTGACAACTATTTCAGCACGAACATATAAAGAAATACACATAACATATTACATATAGGTATATTTAAATTGAGCTGAGATGGCCCAGTGGTTAGAACGCGTGCATCTTAACCGATGATTTCGGGTTAAAACCCAGTCAAGCACCACTATGTACTTATATGTGCTTAATTTGTGGAAGGAAAACATAGTGAGGAAACCTGCATGAGTCTAATATCATCGAAATTCTGCCACATGTGTGAATATGTTCCAAACCCTCTCCTTAATGGGAGAGGAGCCCTTAGCCCAAGAGTGTGAAATTTACAGGCTGTTACTTTTTTTACTTTATAATTTATTATAAAGTAAAATATATATTCTATTAAATTTATAATTTTAATATGAAATATTTAAATTATAAATTGAATAGAAATTGATTTCTAAATGAATCGTTAATCCTCTTTAGTATTTTTTTCCACCGTACTTTTAAAGCAATCTCAGATCATAGATCGCAATTCTCAAGGCAATAATTTCATATTGGCTCCCTCAGAGGGTGGAAGGAGAGTGGAGCAAATTGTGCTATAATTGGCCTTTTAAGTCGCATTTACTTAGAACAAGCTTTTATGATTCTCGAGACATTTCGCTATATAAGTGTTATTGTCTGCGTAGGTACGCCTTTAGAATGATATAACAGTTATCAGTGAATCTATAATTCTTCTACTTATACTATGTATATGGATGTACTTCTTTATCTATGATTTTTGCGCTTTGTGCAAGCCGGTTTGGATTGACGCTTTAATATGTTATAACAAAGCGTTACCCCTAACTCATATATCTACTTATTCTTCTTCATTTCCATGGCAAATTGATTTTGATACGGTTTTTTTAGTAAATAGAGTGATTCGAGACGAAGATTTTTGTATATATGGAGCATATAGGAAAGAAATACTGATAATTTTAGAAGTTCAATCGGTGGAATCTTTGCTGGATAATGTGATATCTAAACTGTATTATTTAATTAGATTATATTTTATATCTGTTTGTTTCCCAAATATTAAATAAATAAATAAATAAGTTTTTGATGTGATGTCGTAAATAAACAAATTCTGTAGTATATTATGTATCATGTATCATGTAAAAGAAAGCTAAGGCTTGAGTCAGAACATTGCCAACTGTGAACTTTATACCACAGTCGTAATATTTTTCAGAATTATTTCAACGATTTTAATATTAAATGTAAAGACAATTTAAATTAGATTTTAATTTGATTTCACGCATCGTATGCGTAAGGATGTAGATCATTATAATATTGTTAAGTACCTAATAACAGTGACGCGGGATGAGTAATACCTGAATGAGACAATTGTTAAATAGGGCTCATCCGTTAGAGAGCTAAGAATACATCTTGAATGATTCTATCAGTAGCAATTTACCCAAGACGATATTTCGTGTAAAATCATGTTTCGAAATGAATGACAGTAATAAAACGACGCTGATGAATGCTTACTGAATGATTGAAAGACGAAAACAACTATATAACGAGTACCTTAAATGATCATTCTTAATATGGATAGAAATACTTATTCCATAATATTTTTAGTCGGAAACTTCTTTAAAGATACTTAATCTACTCTGCTTCATCTAGTGCCTAGATATCAGATCAAGCTTCAGATCTCGAGATCGTGGTTTCAAACCCTAGGTCTGGCTGATTAAAAGTTATTAAGTTTTTTTCAAGAAAAATTCTCATTAAACTCTTTCGGATTGTGTTGAATTTTGTAATCTCATTGTAACTTGTGTACTGTAATCTGTTCTCTGTACTTGGACAGGCTCTATCAAGATTGAACGGAAATCTGTTAAGATGACATTCTAGTGTCCAATGTAATCGATGGACGATTGATCTTAAGGTCTTTTCAATTACAGACAGCACTTATACTTCATTTTGCCTGAATTTAGAAACAGCAAAATTATTTATCGTGCAGATATTTTGTAGTAACAAAAAAATATACTGAATTTTCACTTCAAAACTATCCCATCATAATAATAAAAAAAAAAAACACAAATTATCTTAACATTAAAATAATAGCAGATACTAATTAATCCGAATGTATCATAGTGAGACATCTCGGTTTCACGGTATAAACAATATAAAAAAAAAATCATATTGTACATTATTCCTCTCTATATTGAGCTTAGGGGATGGAAAGGGGATTTATTTTATTGCCGGATGCAACAGGTCACTGAATGAACCCATCTTAAGTTCCATAAGTCGGCCAAAGTGAAGTGTTCCAATGTTTCCTTGTCGCTTAACTTGGATAATAGGATTTTGATAGCGAGCTATCCTAAAAGATTTATGCGTCTTGTAAGTTACTTTTAGTGTAGTTCATTCTACTCCATAATACATATTTATATGTACATCTAATACAATAAGAAAAGTCTTTGAGACAGTTGGATTCAAAAAAAATGTTGTCGACTTTTTACCTACTACTTTTTAAATAAAAGGTCATTTATTTACTATTTTAGGAACATATTAGACTTTTTTTAAGAGTAAAATATCATTTAAGTACATAAAATGTTTACATTTATAAAACATTTCTGTCCGTTATCCGAAACATAACTAATTGTTCAAAGAACGGATTCTTTACATTTTTGAATTTTTGTTATTATATTGAAACTGACCTCGTTAACGTATCTTTACATAAACTATTATATAATTGTGATACCCCAAATTCATTTGTTTTAAATCCTCATATAGTTAATAACTGTTTCATGAGAAAAAATGTTGCTATTATGTAAATCTTTTGACAAAAAGTGTATTAAATAGAAGCAACGTCACATTGAAATAGTCAACCATTTAAAATAAATTCAAATTGTAAAAATTCTTGTTCAATTCCTCCATCTAAGCCGTCTGGACTTAGGATAATGAAATATCTCCGGCTATTCCCGGCGGATCGCGAATGATTGGGCATTACGAGATTTCCATCGAACTGTTTCAGGTATTAAATCATCCCCGGGTAGGACGGTGCGTTGACGGAAACGTGTTTATTATGGACTGATTGAATAGATTACTTAGAAAATTCAATTACGTAATTTAATAGCTATGGAATTATGTGCTCCAATAGAATTATTTATTTTATAATCGCAAGTAAAAGTTTGTTAGGATGTTGGCTTTCTGATTTCGAAAAGAAAATTTGGAGGCTATACTCCATCACGTTGTACAACTACACGTATTACAGAATTTTATTCGACAAGTGCAGGTTTCCTCACAATGTGTACCGTCGAGGATGAAATTGAATTAATATAGACACATTAGTGACATAAAAATTCAACGGTACTTTCCTGGGATTGCTTGCAACCTTGGCGTTTTATGTTGCAATTCATGTTCTAACTGTAGTCATCTCATGTTTATGTATTGTAAATACGAATAAAAGTGAATATATTTTTCTGTTTGTCTTCCATGTTTCTAACGATTTAATCGAGTTGGATTTGTCACATTTTTGAATAGCACCACCGAACTTAAATTAATTGGTCGTAGGTAGAGACGTATCGGAAAATTGCTAAAAAAACCATATAAAGCAACATTAAATATTAATAGCGTATGCCGATTTTGTCCCAGTGATTATGTAGTATGTATTCCATATTGTCCTTATTTTAAATCGCGGCCCTATATCATTAGATAAGTGTCGCGTTGGTTAGCGTCTAGCTTTCAGATCTCAGAAATCCTGGGCTTAGGATCAAGAAATTCTTAATGGACGCTCGTAAAAAGTAGCCATATGTATTTATGAGCCGTAAAAGTGCGTACGAGCACGTAGTGCCACCAAAAACCTAACAACGCGGTCATTACATTTATATAGAAAAAATATCGCTAACTATGGTGGAGAAAATTGACTACCATTATTGACCAGTGATTTCACTAAAGATTAAGAAATATAAAGTTTATAAAGTGAGTTCTTACAAGAAACGCAATTTTCATTCGCCTAATTACATAATTATTTGACTGTTTTTGACAGAAATATTACATATAATGTTGTCTTAAATTTTCACAATGATTACACATTTAAATAAAACTAGTTATAACTATTATAATTATTTTTGGCATCCCGACGTTTCGAGTACTTTACAGCGTTCGTAGTCACGGGTAGACTATAATTAATATACGCGATTCAAATCCGTTATAACTAGTATTATTTAAATATTACATCTGTTACATCTGTTTACAGTGTAGTTACTGCTGTCCTCGAAATCGAGTTTTTGCGATATCTTTTCCTCGGCTTTTTTTTCCAAAATTCTACTATATAGTATACATACACTTTACAATTAATTCAGTACTATACTTTATATTGTATTGGACACCACATATAGAAAATAAATAAATACTACATGGATTAAGTCTAAAGAAAGAGGTGTACAATTTTGGCGACCCTATCGCTACATAGTTCTCGATCTCTTCCAGGCAACCAACGATGTATGTTACGATAGAACATGAGACGTGTGGTGTTTAGCACCCTGTACTGACTGATTAATTCATAATTAAATTGTAATAATCAAATAATAAATTGTTATGATTTCGTCATTCGTCCAAATATAAAGAAGAACTAACGATATGCCGCTGCTTTACGACACAAAACCACATCTAACTAACTACTATATTTATTTATTATGTTTATATCTGCTATGTGCACCCTATGTGCACCCTACAGGTTGCCTGGAAGAGATCGCTGTGTTAGCGATAAAACCGCCTCTTGTGGATCTTTCTTAATCGTTTCTAAATTATTTATTTATTGGTGTACAATAAAGAGTATTTTGATTTGATTTTGATCTTGACAAACACAAACGAAAATCAGTTATTTATGAAATAAAGCCTAATCAATTATGATACCTTCCATTACGTACTCAAAATGTCAGTGTGACCGAACCGTGACGCGAGGACACATGATGAAGTGCCGGCCCGACCAATTACCGGACGAAATTTCAAAACTGATTACGCACCATAACCTCCTATCGAAATGATTCGTTTTAATCATCATAATTGATATTCGAATGCTTAATGTAATGCAGTAGATTTGAATTGAAAACATTTGGAATTTAAGACACGCATTGTCAACAACGATACTTACGATACAATAATTTCAAACATTTGTTTTTTTTTACGTAAAACCTATAATCATTTATTAGACAATTTTAGCGGTATTCTATTGAAATTTAAATGAATTCAGCTACGAATGAAAGCAATAAAAAATATACAAGTTGTTTTATATTATTTTATTGATTGCAAGTAAGTTGTAATATTTATTTGCTTGAACTGAAATTATGTTTATAGATTGTTATTAAAACAATTATATAAAAACAACATTACAATTTTATTAATAAATATCATCTATTAGTTAGTATAATTTCTCTATAAAAAATTACATTATAGATGTACAAAAAAATTATCTGCTATAATTTGAGCTCCTACATAACACGACGCTCTCAAAGCCTCAAGTTCATAACTATTCGAAATTCAATTTCACCCCGACCGACGCGTTTAAGCGCCGCTAAATAAATTTCCGGCGATGACCCTTTGAGGGACATCACGAGATAACATTGATATAGAATTGATATTTAATTAGATCTGGGGCAGACTATCGGCTCCAGATGACCCCCCTCCATTACCTTATTACCCCCATTATTGCGTTACTAATTTTCCTGCACATCGAGTAGCTAACGAAGTTTCTCGAAGCGTCGTGTAAAGGGAGCTTTCTGATTGTCAATTACTGGCTCTTGGACGCCCAAAGAGTCGGTGCGGTACAAAGAAGAAAGAGAAGGATGTAATTAGTGATGTAGAAACTTTGTTCCTCTTGTGGTAGTTGCAGAACTTTCATGTTTTGTTTTTGATATGAGATTTATGATTATGTGGAGAACGCTCCTTTATTTGTAAAGTACATCAATTAAAACTTACATATTTTTTAGTGTAAGTTAATAAATAAATTCTTATCCGTAGATAAACGCATATTGATAATGATAGAACTAACAAATCACAGAAAGTATTGTTTTTTTTTTCAAAAGTAATTATGTATGCTTACCGACAACGGCTGTAAAAACTAAACGTCAGAAATATTTAATTTCAAAAAAAGAATTTCAAAACAACGTTTCATTTTACGCTGAACGCATTTTTTTTTGTATACCTATTACTTTTAATGCACAAATTGATATCGTCGGCGTAGTGTTGCCGTTGACAAAAGACAAAGATCAAACGAAGGAAGCTCATTTATTTGTTTCCGGACACATCAGAAACGGACATTTAGCCGGGGACCACTAGCGCCCGCACCGAGCGTTTCATTTCCGTCTGTTTATAACACTTCAGCTTATTAAAAATATTAATACACCTACTGATCTAGATGTGATTGGTCAAAATCTCAAATCATCAATGAACAAATAAGCATATAGGTATGAGTAGTAAAGTGTTTTAGTGTCGTATTATATCTAAAGATATATTCAATATTAATCAATAGCTATACAGTAAAGCCGACCAATAAAAAAATCGATTTAAATGGAATATTTGAATCGAAGTTTTGTTCATCTTAACGCCTTAATTGATTGAAATAAAGCATATATTAATTGGCACATAATATGTTTGTTCAGTCTCTATGACAATGCGTGTTTTCGTAAGCTCATGCTTATCATTAAAATGCAATCAAATCATTATAATTGCACCCACGAACTCCTCATTAATCAACAACACTGACTCCATGGTCACCAATGTCTAAATCATTAGCAGCGTAAAATGATGCAAAATGCGTAAAAATAACAAACTCATTTATTGCAAATTGAATAAATGAAATTCTGAAGAAAATTAGACAAAATACTTGAACTTGAACTTACTATTTTACCCTATTTATTTTCTTTACTTGAAAAGGAACATTACTAAATTCACAATATTATTTTTTAAAAAATTTCGTTAATATGATCATAAAAGTAGCTCTGGAACTAACATGCATATAACGATAGAAAAGGTTTTCGATATGTGGCGATGTTTTCTTTCATAAAAATATTTTTACCGGTTCTATAGTTGAAAATGTCCTAAGGCGATTGTTTCAATCCCAAAGCGTGCTTGCTTGAATCGGATTTCAACCTTACAATTTGAATGTTTTCTATTATCCTTTTGTGAACATTTAGGTACCACAGGTTATCTTGTTACTGTATAAGTGGATTATCAGTTAACTGAAGTATATTTCTAATAAGTAAACAATGACATGTACTACATAGAACTATCATAATAATACTTTTAAAATACCACAATTTGACTACGAAAATAGTATAATTATATAAAAAAATATTGGTCTAGTTAATCATCTTAAATAAAAGGAATTTATATCAGATATAACACTTACAAAAGTAAATAGTTCTAATGAAGCTAATTGCGTAAATACCATTTTAAAAATTATAGAAGAAATAAATTTACATCATTCATCCCTTTCTGTCATAAAGACAAGTAAGAAAGTATGATTATTATTAGTATCCAGGAGAGAATAATCTCACGAAACAAAACACAACCAACTCGGGAACACAAATATCGTATCCAGTATACAAGCATCCAAATGTACTTGATGTTAACCATGGGCTCGCTCACGCTCAGGCATGAAAGCACCGAGTGTCATTATCGACTCAGTCATCGAGAGTCCTCCACCAGTCCCTGAGCAATTAGAATTGCACCTCGAGAATACGAACTTATATCAACTTGTACACCTATTACGTATTCGTGTTCCTATGAGGTGAAATAGGTTTTAAAAACGAGGTTGAATATGAGTGGAGTCTGGTCCATTTTTCAAACATAATTAATTAATATATGAGTCGAGATGGCCCAGTGAGTCGAGATGGCCCAGTGGTTACAACGCGTGCCTCTTAACCGATGATTGCGGGTTCAAACCTAGACAAGCACCGCTGTTTCATGTGCTTTATTTGTCTTTATAATTGATCTCGTGCTCTGCGGTGAAGGAAAACATCGTTTGTCACCTGCTTGTGACAAATTTCATAGAAATTTTGCCACATGTGTTTTCCACCAACCCGCATTTGAACAGCGTGGTGGAATATGTTCCAAACCTTCTCCTCAAAGGGAGAGGAGGCCTTTAGCCCAGCAGTGGGAATTTACAGGCTGTTGTTGTTGTTTTTTGTAATTAATATACGACCGATACGAAATTGCTCGCTGATTAGAACATTGTAAAGCACTAGTTAGCATAACTGCATTCGTGTATGTTATGACACGTTTAAATACGTTTTTATATTTCAAATCGTATTCGGAGGTGAAGGAAAACTTCGTAAGGACTTTGTTTCGGGTTCTTCTTCCATGTTAGTATAAACTATCCCGCATTAGGTCAGAAGTTAGAAATGAGCTATAAATAAAATCGTAGCTTTATATTAAATTTTATAACCAAGATTCTAAGGTTAGAATAACACTATAAAAGTAATCAAATAATTTCCGTACGAAAGTTTATTTTTTTTTCACACACATACAAAAAGTTTAATCCCCATAAATAGAATACTTTTTTAATGTTACTAGTAGAAAAATTTAATCTAAATCTTTAATCAGAGATAAAACTAAAGTTATTTGTAAACCATAGTCAAAATAAAAAGTTTTTAATTTCCATAAATATTTCAATGCTATTAAAATTAATCGCGTTGTTATCTCATAGCTAAAATGTTTATGATAGGTATTCTGGAAGTGGATTCCCTATTGAAAAGTCTAGTCTTTTATAGTGTTATTCTCTATGCATAAGATCTATGTGTTCAATTTAAAGCTCTTCTTTGTCAGACATTAAACCGGATATTATTACCCTGTATATTCTTCTAATAAACTCTGTATCCATCACTACAAAATGTTCTGATACTATACGAAGAGAACACACCGTATTTTTCATTTGGTATAAACGTGAATACGTCTTTCAAGTCGAAAACAGACCGACAATTAGCGCGGTTAGAGGTTGCAAGAGGTAGTAAGAGGTGGCAAGAGGCGGTAAGGGGCACTTAGCATTCATGCCGGCGTTTCATCACCTCGCCGCAGCGCACCTCTTACACGCTGATTTAGTCGGGATAACGTAATAATGCAGGGATAAGTGAAGTCCTAAAGATCTGTTACACTCAACGTATAAAAGAATTTATAAAATACGTTTGTAACGCTTAAAAAGGTTATTATTAAAAATGTAAATGAATTGTTTCGTATACGATAGCTCGTCCAGACCAAAATTGCATTAAATACTGAATAAATGCAAAATAAAACTTAATATTAATACCATTTTCCAAAAATGAATATTCAAATATTGTCAACTTGACACGTCAAATTTATTGTATTTTCTTTTTGGAGCTTTAACCCGCAGGGGTGATTTCTCTTAATTTTTTTTTTATTGGTATAAAAACTTACCTCCTCCGTTCTTGTAGCACAGGTAGGGAAATCGCCACACGTTGGCAAGGTCGACAGCAAAGCCGATGACTGACAGCAAAAAGTCCACCTTCTTGCCCCATGTCTCGCGCTCGCCGACGCCCGGCGTCGGGGTCTTCAGCGACATTCTAATAACGGTCGGATTGCCGCCACAGGCTAAACAAAAAAAAATATTTTTTTTAATTTTATAAATAACGCAAACGGAAATATTTTATTATATCAAAGATGCCTGGATGACAAGTTGCAATCTTCGTTCGGAATCTACGAGTTGTATTAACTGGCTCATTATAGAAAAAAGACAAAAATAGATTTTATAAAGATCGTAACACGTACGGGCGACAAGCACTTGACCTTTGACTTTTAATTAATAAGGAGTGAATAATCGGCCCTTGAGTCCACTCCATTAGGATATGGCGTATGGAGTGACAAATGTTATAACGAGCGCGCTGGACAGTGGACACCACTCCAGCTGACCAACGAATTACGTGTAGGGTTGAACAAAATTTATGTTCATTATTTTATTTTATATTTTACTACGAATCTTACATCATTTATAAGTATACGCAGTAGTAGTTAATTATAATTTCAACTAATCCTATTATGACACTTTATTATGATATGAAATAAAAATTTACAAATCTGTATACTGTGTTGAATAGTTACCTAAGTTTCTTTATTTATGATCATCAATATAAAATCATAATTTATTATTTTTAATTATTATATGTATATAACGTACCAATCATTTTATTGTGTAAGAAAAAATTAAAAACACGTTGCGTTTTACTTCGAAATATTTAATCATTTATGTGTAAACACTATTATAATATATCAATAAGAGTTAAAACAGGTGACATTAAAAACTTGACCCCTTTATGGATATTTCTAATACGTAAATTAAAGTAGGCATTTGTAAAAAGGTTTACAAATAAAATCTATAGACAATATCAACCCTGCAGTCCGCACTTGATCTCCACCAGCAGAGTAGCTGTCACTGGCACCATGTTAATTCCCGCGAAAAACCATTACGTCATCATAACAGCTCTACAGGCTGACATCGAAATTGAATCCCAATATCTGACAATTTTGATTCTACAATTTTGACGGCACACATCGTAACTTGATAAATGAGGTTGTATATTTTTATAGCAACACGAAATTTGCGTTTGTTAATCAGCAATCAATAGTCTAAATTTAAAATTGGAATCTACGAAACGCAGTTTTCCAAAGAACATATACAACATTAGCGTTTTCTGGTATACGTTAACAAAAAAACAATCTTTTAAGAAGATATAAAAGTCATTATATATTTTTTATTCTGAAACATCAGTAATTAATGAACTTCTTACTTAAGACTGTTCTCTACAAATAAATTGTAATACGTAGTTGTCTTTTATATTTAGTATAGAAAAAACATTCCTGTACCATTTATGTTTATTCTTTTATAATAAATTTAATAGCAATATAAATAAATCTAAAAAATAATTTTAAAACGTGGAACATTCAAAGTTGATCAAAGTATGATGTCAAAATTATTGTCAATATATCAGATCATTAAAAAGTAGTTTAATTTTCTATATCTGAATCTCATTATCTTTGATTAGTAGTAATTTCAATAGTATATATTATATTTGATAGCAAAAGGCTGTGTATTGATAGCCTGTTAGTAGGCTTTATTCCAGAAGACTCTATAATAATTAGTTCATAGTGTAGTTGATAGACAAATAAAAAAATACGTTTTCGTGATAACAATAAAATAATTACACTGTCTCACTCAAACCGTGAACAATTAATGATTGTCAATAGAATAAATGATGAAAGCGTTGTACCAGCCCCGGCAAGCCTTCCCGAAACCCTACTACCACGGTGGTATAAAATTACAAAATTGATATTTTCTTCCTGCGTTCTAATTTGGAAGAGAAAAGATTAAGATTTGTTTACAAGTTGAAATGGGACAATGAACTTATCTTCACATAATTATTCTAGAAATAGATCTAGGGCCAGACCAGGGCCCGATTATCTATTAGGATAATTTACTTGCCAAGTAAAAACGGAGAAAGAATGTTGTAAAATTATTCGTTATGAAAATGTTGAAGCCAAATCCAAAAGCCAAGAGCCTTTTTCCAGAAACATACAAAAAAACCACTGTAAACTATTATAATACAATAGATGCAAAAGTAACTTTGTCTGTTTCTCTTTCACAGTCGAATTGATGAAATTTACTATTAAGTAAACTTAAAACCGAAGGAATCACATAAAGAATTTTTTTGGTGTTAGGCTTGCATCTGACCAACAACCCTTAAATCGCGAATGCAGTTTTTATTTTATTTTTTATTTATTTATTTAGGTTTATCAACAGTTGTTACAATATAAAACTTACTATAGGTACAATTAAAATAAACAAAATATCAAACGCAATTGTACAACTAATTATAGATAAACACTGCATGCTTATTTAAAAACTTATAGACTATGTGCTTAAAATACTTAAAATCAGTTAGACTATGTAAAATATAAATCTAATGTAAAACAATAGAGAGAAAACAAAATATACGGAAAAAGATCACCTTAAATAACAGAGACCTTACTTAATTAAAAAAAAAAAAAAAAACGAAAAATCTATACAAACGAAAAAACTATACGATACAAAAATCTGAACTACTAGTAATATTTGCTTAGGGTAGTTTAAGTATCTTTTTATTTTTTTTGCGAAATTGAATTAATGAGTCATTGTATACATCAAGTGCGTTACTGAATTTATTATACAGGCCGGATAAACGTGGGCCCGGCAAATATCGGGCTAAAACCATACGTCGCCTTGGAACAGAAAAAAGGTTCTCACTTCTCTTACGTGGATATCTGTACGGTACTCTCAACTTAAATTCTCTCAAAAGCTGTGGACAGTCTGTCTTGTCTCGGAGAATTTTATAGAAAAAAGTCAGATCCAAGAAATATCTGCGTTTGTCCAAATCCATCATGTTAAATCTATGCAATTTGTCTTCGTAACATAAATTCCTGTTACCATCTCTTAGAGCAAAAACGAGATGCCACAAGAATCTTTTCTGTATGTATTCGTTCTAACCGTAAGATATGACATGCATAGTGAGGTCGCCAGATGATGGAATAATATTCTAAGATACTCCGAACTAAACTATTGTATGGAGTAATTTTAGTACTGGCCTTTCGGAACTCTTTCGTGTTACGCAGAACAAATCCTGCCATTCTCGATGCTTTTGCTACAGTATTATCTATATGTGGTAGAAAGGTTAATTTATTGTCAAATAGTACTCCAAGATCACGTACGGTTTCAACATTCATTAAAGGAATGTTGTTAATATAGTAGGAATGTGAAAAGTTGTTTTTAGTCTTGCGAGTGAAATTCATGTGAAAACATTTTTTAGCATTAAGATTCATTCCGTTTATTTGGCACCATTTTATAATATTATTTAGGTCTACTTGAAGCTTGTCCATATCTGCTCTTGTTTCAATAATTTTAAGAAATTTCAGATCGTCTGCATATAAGTATGGCGATGAATGTTTAATAAAATCCACAATATCGTTAATGAAAATATTAAAAAGAATCGGGCCAAGATGGGTTCCCTGAGGAACACCAGATGCAATGGTATAATTAAAATAAGATACAAATCCATTATAAGATACAAATCCATTAACAACTACGAAAAACGTTCTATTATAAAGATAAGATTTAATCCAGTTTAAAAGGGGTCCAGAGATGCCGTAAGCAGCCACCTTTGTAATTAACAAGTTATGTGAGACTCTGTCAAAAGCTTTGCTAAAATCGGTGTAAATAACATGTTCCTGCTTACCGTCATCTAAAGCTTCTCCCACCTGCTCTGTAAATGTCGTCAAATTTGTAGCAGTTGACCTACACTTTACAATCCCGTGTTGATACTGAGTTAAGTACTGTTTAAAGTATTTTTGAATAGAGGAACACACAAATGATTCAAATATTTTTCCAAAACAATTCAAAATAGAAATGGGTCGAAGTTGCTTATAAAAGTGTTGTCTTCATCTTTGAATATTGGAATTACCTTAGCCACTTTCCATTGTTCAGGAAAGATACCTGAATGTAAAGACGCGTTGTAAATCGCAAGCATTGGTGTGACTAAGCTGCGAGAGCATTCCTTAATAAACACAGGTGGTATACCATCAGGACCAGCACCTTTAGTTATATCTATCCTTTCAAGTTTTTTAATAAGTTCTGGTCTAGTCAACTGCAATGTGGAAAATATATCTGAGTACTTCTTATTAATGAAATTGGAATCTAGATGATTGTTTTGGCAGTATACTGAAGAAAAGTAGGTACCGAACATCTCACAAACCTCCGTGCCATCACTAATACAGTTAATAAATAAATATATTTTTGGAAAGAAGAATTCAATGGCCTCAAGAAGAGCATCTTTATTATTTTACTTTTATGGTAAGAACTTTTTAAACAACCTTCATATATATGAGAACATTTAAAATTAAAAATAACTCATATAAGTACGTGCCTAAAAATCATGACTGCGTAAAACGGTTGTTCATCTTATTAATATTTCGCAGTCCATTTTCACAATTCCGGATAACTGGTCGAAGAATGAATCAGTGCCTGCTCTCTGCGCCTATTTCAATAAATCACTCAATTAAAAGCTATCCAAATTGTTCGTGTCTGCATATAACAACCACGTAATTGATCATCTAATAAAGTTGGAGTGAAATTAGAAAACAACTAAGTATAAAGTAACGGTTACATCCGAATAGAAGCATCAATATGAGCCTCCGTTTAAAGGAACTATATCCAACATATATTAGACATTAGATCACGTATATTATGAGAAGCACTCTCCCCGAAAGCTTAAGAATTCAACAGACATCAAATCCGTAGAATATGGTGCACGTGTTTCGTCCTTGTAAGCCAAAATTGCCACGGAAGCAAGATGTGAAATATTATTAGTGAATTTTCTCTATTGTTCTTTGTTATAGTTGTTTCTGTGGTTGTCTTTTTGTTTTCTTTTTTTGGAGTTTAAATTAAATCCATTGTGTTTTAAATTATTTTTAAACAAACATAATCCCTTTCAAAACGATAGTCGCCTCATATACTTTTGCGGATAGTCACCCGACATTAGATTTAATTATCGGTTTCATGCTGCAAGGCAAAATACCTTCCAAATATGAGCGAAAGCCAGGCATGGTCCAGCACTATATCAGCTGAACAGTGGACTAAAGATTATTTACCGTAAGAACTGGTTAAAAGAAAGGGGCGTCAACAGATCTACAACGAGAATGTGAGTCTAAGTATCTTCTTGATTGATACTAGTTAATGAAGTACGTAAGTAAGTGAGTGCACACAAGAAACCAAATTTTAACATTAAATGACCAAGGCAATATGGTTCCTAAAGGCAATCAAGGAGTTGATAACTAAAAAAAATAATTTCTCATAAATGCAGAAAGAAAAAAATGGTCGATATTTCCAATGACAGAGAAATCTAAAATAAAGTAAAAAATTAAAATGTTGTATAATAATTTGTGTTTAAAATTCATCTCTTGTTGCGTGCGTGCAGGAAAATATCGCGAAGAAACCATATTTTCGTTGCAATGCAGCATTACAAAATCCACACATCTAAATCCACTAACCCACCCGCATTGGAAAATAATATGCTCCTAACCTTCTTCTCCAATGTTTTGCGATGAATGCTAGGAGTACCTATATTCCATCACACTGCTCCATTGCAGGTTAAGAGATATACATGTGGCAGTATTTTCTTCAAATTAGTCACATGCAGGTTTCCTCATGATGTTTTCCTTCACCGCCGAGCACGACATGAATTACAAACACAAATTAAGCACATGAAAATTCAGTGGTGCTTGCTTGTGTATTTGTAGCCGTAATCATCGGTTAAGATGCACGCGTTCTAACCACTGGGTACATCGCGGCAATCTAATTTGTTCAATAACTAATTTCAATTTTATTTGTGAAAAAATGAAAATGAAAATGAAAATCAAATCAAAATATGCTTTATCAACAAATTATTTGAATTGAAGGTACCACCGGTTCGGAATAGAGATTCTATCGAGAACCGCAAGAAATTTAGTAGTTACTCTTATTTAACATTGAAAAACACAAAGTCATGTTAGTTAAATACAGAATGTTTTTAACTAACGGGACTTTTTTGTCTGGAAGTCAACAAGTATTAGATCCACACTTTTTAATCATCTATATAATATTGTGTTGAGTTGAATAATGTGCCTTCTTACCAAAGTATTATTTGCAAACTATTTGAATGTATGCATCGCAGACAATACAATTTAGCATGAACTAAAATGTATTTGTTTGTAATTGTTGAAAAAAGCCTCATAAATGTTTGCCCCATATTCAGCTTAAATTAACTATTGTAGACTATTTTCACCATTGTCAATGCTATACCTATACTATAAAACTATATTCGTTGTATTTATCAAAAAATGAAGTCAATCGCCAGGACAATTTAGTGTAGAGATTTGACTCTGGTGAAATATGTTACTGGAGCCTGGAGGAACACTAACAGTGCATCACCCATAAGGGCAATAGGTAATTGGCAATAGGTACTGGGTGTAGTGTTATGTACATTACTGTCATATTTTTACTAGTTGTGACGTTGGTAGGAATCAAAAATATTTGGAATGCAATTGAGTTTCATCAAAGAAAACATCATCTAACAAAGGCTTTTTTAAGACAAATATAAATAAATAATAATTAATTACATACATAATTGATTCTCTCCTAATTATGCCGGTTAAAACTGTTTTCTTTTAAACACTAGTGTAGGTACCATAGGTGGTGTGGTGTATTTTTTTAAATATTACACATATTTTTTTAAAAATAGATCTCTGTACTGCCTTTATTCGCTACTTAAACCATCGCTTCTTAATATCGTCCTTAAATATCGTGCCAATTTTTGAAACTTTATTTATAATATTGTTCGTATTTCGCTTCCCAAAAGTAAGATTTTTTTTATTCGTTTTGTATGCTCTTTTATTTCTTATTACAAACAAAATATATAAGTGAATAAAATATTTTTTAACAAGCTGCGTTTGTTATTCCAATGAACATTGAACCTTCGACCGTCTACTCTACTTCGACTCTATACATAATCCTACATATATAATTTTCAAATAAGCTGTAAAAAATACTAAGTATTATATTTGTTTTTCATAAACGGTAAATTATTTAAATTTACCCTTATTATAATTTTGTTTCAATTCCTCTTAAAAAATTAAGTATGAATTTGATACGAAGTTAAAACACTAGTGAAGAAAAAAATAAACTTTTCAAAGAATTTATTTTAGACTAATTCCTTAAACTTATTCCCCACAAGTTTTATAAAAACCTATTTTTACAAGATAATATACTAAATTCTCATTTAGAATATCTGTAACTAAGAAAGTTGTCAGAAAGTAAAGTAATACTCACGTGCGGCTCGGGGGGCGCAACACTGGCGCCATGTCCGCGCGCCGCGGCGACCGCAGCTGAGTGAGACCAAGGAGTGTTCAGTGATAAGAGTGGTGCCTGCTGGCGTCGACTCAACCCCGCGTCCTCGATGCGAGGGGCGGGACTACGCCTTCTGAACAGATAAAGGTATAGGCTCTCAAAAAAAAGAACGCATTACAATTATTTTTTTTTACGTGACATTATGTTTCGAACAATTCCAAATATATATTTTAAACAGTTTAAATTTAATATTTAATTAATCAGGAGGATGAGATAATTAGTACTAAACCTGTGTTACATATATAGGTACCTACTAGATACCTACCTATCCTAATCGGTATCAATCCGAGATTGATAATAATTTGCCTGTCTTTATATGCGATTATACTTACACTAATTTGGTGGTAGAGCTTTATATAAACCCATCTAGGTACCACCCACTCATCACCATCAAAAGTAGTAGCTACCTACTTAGTATTGTTGTGTTGTTGTTTAGAGTGTATGAGCAAGGTTGACTAGGCACACAAGGGTCACATTTTTGTTACCAATGATTGTAGCGTATTCGAGGAAAATTTTCATAGCGCATAGTAAGTACACATATAAAAATAAGTATCATATACTTAGTACAAAAATTGTACAACGTATTTCATAAGTGTATATATATATACATACCTATGTAGGTACAGGTATATTCGTCAATCATCATCATCAATATCGTCATCGCCAAAATTGTACACCTCATTTATTAAGACTAAATCTATGTTGTATGTATTTATTTATTTTCTCTGTATGGTGAAAAATAAAGTACTTATAACGTACAGTAAAGTGCATAAGAAGAAATTTAGTTTTACTCAAAGTTTATAAGATATTTGAAAAAATTACTCATGTAGAATGTTGAAAAGTAATAAAAAACCCTCATATTTATTAACATCACGAGATTGCCATACTGACGTAAACCATGTAGATATACCTACACACATTTAGCTATTAATAATTGGCACAAATCAATACAATCTAAATATTAAATTATTCACTTATATAGGAAATATTGGTGGCAATTAGTGTTGGGCGTGGCGCAGGGCGGAGTCACGCTACGGACGCCCAGACACGACCTACTTTACAATAACTGCGTGATAGCGAACGACAAAGAATGTGTCAATTGCACACAACTTTCAGTAAATGTGAATAGATTGTTCTAATACATATTTATACTCTAAGTGTTAAAGTCAGGGTCGGATTTCCGCTTAGACCATTGCATGTTGACGCGGACATCTGGGGGCAGCAAAACTAGGCCAATAAGTGGAGACTGTTGTTACCTACGGATTTTTAAGTGTAACTAGTTTCAAAATCTAGAAACTTTTTCAATGATAATGATAGAAGAGTTAAGAGTCATTATTCGTTGATATTCATAAGAGATACATAAATACATAGTACTTATAAATAAATTGTAATTAATTTTATTGTAACATGTGATTTTTTTGTTTAATGAAAAAGACTAACTACGGAAATTCATGCCGAGTATTATATGAAGAATCTAACGCCCATCGGTGGTAACTTTATGTTAAAAATTAATTTAGAAACGATTCGAAATTGCTTATTAAAACCAACACGAATTCGGTATATTTTGATTCTGGAAAGCATAGGCCTTTGAGAACGTTGGACCGATAAAATAACGAAATAGTGTGACTCGACACTGGACACTTAGGTTCAGCTGTGGACTGCGATTAGCACCTTCCTGTATTGAAATTATCAACTTTAAGATAAAATTAAGATTCCGCTGAGACCCTAGTACTCGATTCCAATACATGCTAGTATCATTAAAAACATACATCGCCCTCATTTTTTTGGCAGCGCACGAGCGTATTTGTGTTTAGTGTTTATCGTTAATGGGCAACGCATTTGCAGTAGTAACGCAGGTTGCGTTTAAGTTTTAGTGAGTGATACATTAAAATAGGCAAAGGGTCTGCTTAAATAGGGCGCAGTTTAAGAAGCTCGCACAGGGCGCGGAAAAGGCCATTTACGGCCCTAGGTACAACAAATTCATTGACTATGAAATCTAAGAAGTTATATCCCCTATTCCCGTATAACAGTAGTTTAGCCACACTGGAACAATATCTCTTCAAAACGAAACATGCTATACGAATTATTACTTTGACGACGGAATATATGGTGTGTAGGTGGTACCTACACGAAAGAACACAAAGCCTTATCTACTATCAAATAAAGATTTAGGATTAGGTATTTAAAATGTCCTATTTATTTACGTTATGCTATCACCAGTAACTTAACTCACAAGAGGAGTAGATAGGTACTAGTAAAGTCAAACAAATAATTCTGAAATTGAATTAACGCGATTTTATTGGTTTGATCTTCAATAATCTATAGATATCACTGTGAAATTGATATGACTAACTGGTTAAGTTGGATAATATAGAACTAAGTTTAATTACATTTATTAATCAATAACAATAGGTACCTATATAGTAATCAAAAGTCATCATAATAATATACTAATTAATACCCTAAGACAATACAGTATACCTATTTGTGTTTAAAGTTTGTCTTATGTTCTGTAGTGAAGGAAAACGTCGTGAGGAAAACTGTCTCTGTCAAATTTCATTTAAATTCTGCTTATGTTGGTCATTTGTGTCCATCTGCACTCGAGAGGCGAGAGGTCGCCCGGCTTTTGAATTACGTTTTGAATATACTATAGCTCTACACAGATTTAGTAGTTTAAGTACTTGGACCATTGAGTCACCAAAGAATTAAGTTTTATTGTTCTACGCGTACAATCTGTGGACCAGTAACAGTGGGTGTGCTTACAGTGATCTGCGTGTCCAGTAAAATAACTCGCTAAGGATACAACTACCTTGTGGCAGTGCATCGGTGATGATGGCCAGTGGTACCTATTGGACATATGAGTGCTAAGTATTATGCATAAAAATATGCCTTACCCGCAAGTGTCCATAGCAGCCTAAACTCTATCTTAAAGTTAATACTTAGATGCAGATAATACTTAGATATAAATCTATAATGATGTGATATTGGATTAGTTTGTATATTTCATTAAAATTGAGATAGTTATACTAAAACTGTTGTATACCAAATAAAATTACATGGGTATTCAATGTAATTATTACTAACGCTATATAGACTTTGTTTAAAAGAAATGTTTATTATAAATATTTAGGTTAGGTTAGATTTTTTTCCGGTTCACTTAGTATAATCACTTAGTATACAAGTAATAATAAGTACCTAATCATTGCATGTATTGTACAGTATGACTGCTTTCTGTGATAAAATGAAAATGAATGTAGATAGGTATGTATGATAGCGCCTATACGCTAGACAATTATTAGTATTATAAAAGATACATCAACTGAATGATGTGCATCAATTTTATTATTGAAAATGTCTATAGAAAAAGATATACCTATATATAGGACGTCTATAAGAGACGTTTTTTAATAATTATTATAAATTATGCGTAATTAAAGGTAAAAACGTAACGATTTATTTAAGCATTTTACACGAAGCATAAAATAATAAAGAATAAAATTTTAAATTATTTTTTTTTTATATACATAGGTGGCAAGCGACAGGAGTCTCACCTGATGGAAAATGACTACCACCGCCCATTGACATCTGCAACACCAGAGGGCTTGCAGGTGCGTTGCCGGCCTTTGAGGAAGGAGTACGCTCTTTTCCATCTTATGGTTCCCATGTCGTATCGGTTCAGAAAAACACAAAGCGGTTGTGCGAGGCAGAAAATGTCTAAGACATCACGCTGTTGTGGATTTTCGGACATCAAGGTTTCGGACATCATCACCCGCACGTGAAACATTCCCCGTGAAAAATTCGGTAGAAGATCCAACATCTCTACGCAAAGCCAAAGGATCAAGGAGATCAGAAAAGGCATGATCGTTGAAAACTCGAGCCGCTCTACGTTAGATACGGTCAAATGGAAGTAGCTGATACTGAAGAGCACCTGCCTAGAGGTGAGAGCAGTACTCCATGTGAGGCCGAATTTGCGCCTTGTAAAGTTTTAGGCGATGGGCCGATGTGAAATACTGTCTCGCCTTGCTGAGCACACCGAACTTTTTTGAAGCCAATTTGGCTTTACCTTCTATAGCGGCAATCGGTGTGTTCTCAAATCGTGGAGATACGGCAAATTAGCGGTTAACGCTCAAACTTGCGTCTTTTTGGGGTTGAAATGGACTAGCCGGCCCCAGTTTTAAATCGAGACTTCGTTTAACGAAGACTCGATTTCAGACACAAGTTTATTCCGGTTTTCTTTGACGTTCTCCCGAGAAATATTCTTAAACAATTCGTTTACTGTAGGTAGGTAGGTACAGGCCATAAGGTTATGAAATTCCCTTCCAGTAAACATAAAAAGGCTCCATCAAATTCAGCTTTTAAAAGAGCCATTAAAATTATTACCTAAACAATAATTTAAACGACTTTAACTAATTACCTTTATATAACATTTATTATGTAATTTTATGTATTTTTATACCATTTTATTATCTTAAGTATGTATTAGTGTGTAAATATTTGTATGTAAGTTTATGACTACACCGCCTACGCCGATGGTTTTAAAATCTCCCACTGATTGGGTTGTCTGAAAGAGATGGTTGTACAACAATTTTAATCAACTTTTTTTATTTTCTATTTTTGTATTTTATTAATTTTGTGTTACTTTCTTGTTTTTTGTTTGAGGTCTGCAATAATGTACAATTCATTCAATCATTCAAGTATTAGCGCGGCCGGTGTATAAGGTGTACTCAGGGCCGTAGCCAGAATTTCGTTTGGGGGGGGGGGGTCCGGTTCGTGCTCCAGAAAAAAAGCTACTGGTTTATTTTAAATGAAGCATACATATATTAAAGTTATACATAATTTATACAAATGTATTTAAAAGACAACCTAAGACATTTTATGTTAAACGGGGCAAACGAGCAGGAGGCTCACCTGATAGAGAGTGATTACCACCGCCCATGGACATCTGCATGGTTTGCAGATGCGTTGCCGGCCTTTCAGGAAGGAGTACGTTTTTTTTTTTAAGATTCCGAAGTCCTTATCCGTTCTGAAAAACCTTCGGCGAAGGCTGGTTCAACAGACTTGTTGTGCAAGGTAGAAATTATCTTAAAAATCGCGCTGATGTGGATTTTTAAACATCAAGGTGGTGCGTGTGAAGCTTTGAATTTTGACGAGATGTCCGAAGGTGAAATCTGAATAAATCCTCGGAATATTTCCCGTGGAAAATTCGGTAGGAGGTGCACAGTGATCCAACATCTCTACGCAAAGCCAAAGAATCAAGCAGGTCCGAAAAGGCTTGATATTCTATAATTCGAACCGCTCTGCGTTGGATACGGTCAAATGGAAGGATCTGGTAATGGGGAGCATCCGCCCAGAGGTGAGAGCAGTAATCCATGTGGGGTCTATTTTGCGTCTTGTATAAGCGATGGGCCGACGTGAAATCCTATCTTGACTTGCTAAGGACACCGAGATTTTTTGAAGCCAACTTGGCTTTGCCTTCCAGTTGACCGCGGACTGACCGAACCAGGCTTGAATTATCCACGTCAAGTATTCCGATACTAGGTGTGGCGGTTATAGAAAACTTCTGAAATCGTACAGATACGACAAATGATAATTTTTTTAGCAGTAAACGCGCAAACTTTCGTCTTTTTGGGGTTGAAGTGGAAGTTTAGCCGAAGGTCCGTAGCTACTAAATGAACCGGTGAAGGCAGGGAGCCGCTCTACTTCCCCGTCATCAGATATGTTAATGAGTAATAAAGCAATCATATATGGACTAAGTTTAGCCGGCCCCAGTACGAGAATTTGTATAATGAAGACTCGATTTCACACACAAGTTTGTTCCGGTTTTCTCCAGCCGGTGGCCGGTGTCTCATACACGGGCCACTTACGGTGTCTACGGCACTCTCATCTTCATAGCAATGAATGTTACAGTAGTCATTGATATGTAGAAAAATCAGAGTTGGTGATAGACCGCAACTTTGTGAAACACCAGCATTAACGAATTTTAAATCAGAGCATTCACCGTGTATAACGAATTTAATGCTCCGATCTGCCAAAAAGCTTAATTTCCCGGAAACCCGTTGAAATTATGCGCTAATACCTCCTCCTTGCTCGAAACTGCTTCTGGCCATCTATGAGTAAGGTAATCTAGAATATCATCGACTGAACGCCCCCGACGAAAACGAGAACTAGAAGGTGATGGCTATAGGCCTATAATTGATTGGACGGGTCTGGGCGGTTGCCCTTTTTAGGGATCGGACGCACCAAAGCAGTCTTCCAGGAGTTACTCAATAAAACATACAGGGTTATAGGTAATTCGAGGTATTTTCGTTAGGAGGTGATAGGGGTGACTATTTGCAATGTTTTAACCCCCATATGCATCATGCAAAAGTGAACCGTTTTTGAGTTATCACGTTATTCAGATTTTTTTCAAAATTTGTCAAAAATGTAACTTCAAATATTTATTTAAAAAAAAGTATCGTTTAAATCAACTTTTGTTTTCTGATTTATAAAAAAAAATAAACACTGGAAAATTTTCAATATTTAAACAATAATTATCGGTCCAAATTTAAAAATGCGGGATGGAAAGCACAGCATACACAGCATGTTCTACAGTGAATAATACAGGATTCTATCTTTACTATTATCTTCACGAAGAAGTCCCTGAAAGGCGAGTTATATATACTAGGGGTGTTAGGGAGCTCCGTAACCGTAACCGAAACTATCGGATATCCGATATAAAAAATCATCCGTAACCGTAACCGAATCCGAAATTAAAGTTTCGGATAGATACTCAATATAATCATTTATATTTATTTTTATTTTAAATAGCTGTAATAATTTCTCACAGACTGATTGTAATTCCTGCCAAAAACGAAATAAAACTACTTTATTACCTATTTGTATTTTGTATTTTACTTTTTAAATTCCTTAAAAATATAATATCCATAACCGAAAGTAACGGATAATCTGAAATAATTTATTATCCGTATCCGTAACCGTATCCGGTATAATAATCATTCCTATATCCGTATCCAATCCGTAACCGAAATTTCATATCCATAACATCCCTGATATATACGATAACCGTGACTTTTCTTGACCTAGCGAAAAAATTTCGGGGGATTTGAACCCCCAAAAACCTCTGCCGACGGCCATGGGTGTACTGTCGTCTGCATAGCAATGAATGTACCCATTTATTTATAGCTGATGATGAATTTGGTTTTTCTAAAGTTTCTGCTTCTATGGACAATGAGTCCAATGAGAACTTTGCTTTCCCCGGAAACGTTCTTAAAAGCAGAACTCTCATTTGATATCGCTCGTCGCCCGTCGCTCGCGCACAGTGTGCAGAGGCCATTACGCGGGAATAAGAGAAATTGTTCTTTTTTACTTTTGTCATTTGTGAAATAAAATAAAAAGTTGGGATGATTTTATTAATTTTTGCTTACGCTAGTTGGGGGGCCCGTATAATTGATACGGCAGATACGGCGGTAGCTACGCCCCTGCCAATCATTTAAACTATAAGATGCAAAAAATCGTCTTTTTTTCATATGGTCGATTTAGGCCACATCGTTTAGTTAATTTATCTCTATCAATGAAGTAATAATTGAATACTTGAGCTGAGATGGACCAGTAGTTAGAAGTCGTGCATCTTAACCGATGATTGCGAATTAATTAATTAATTAACTTAATTTGTGTTTATATTTCATCTCGTGCTCGGCAGTGGAAGGAAAAGATTGTGAGGAAACCTGCATGTGCCTAATTTCATCGAAATGGTGCCACATGTGCATTCCACCCGCATTAGGACAGCGTGGTGGAATATGTTCCAAACCCTCTCCTTAATGGAAGAGGAGGCCTTATCCCAGCAGCGGGAAATTTACAGGCTGTTACTTGAGTACTCAAAGATGATCGAGGGCGAATGTAGATTACAGTATTATTAAGGGTATTACAGGGTCCAAGATCAATGTAGCTTTACCATAAGGTATTAAGGTACTTATTCGCTATTTGGCTTTCACGCACATCCGCAACTCCTTCAACAACTGTCCAGTTGCAGTCCCGCTACAACTAAATCTTAACTCTTCTCATTTGAAGGTGCGACGGAACTCTTGATGCACCTCCAACTAGTATTAGGTAGCTCTATTTCCGTCCCTACGTCTTCCACCTAAACGAGGTAAGCAAAGGACCTGCCATCACGTTCATGTTCATTCATTAAAATAGCATGATTAACCTAATCTAAGGCCTCACTGAAATCTGTATAGCTTCACTAACCCATACTGTTCAGGTACAAGATTGTTCAAGTATTAGGCATAAAAAAGTACTTAATATTTGTTCTTCCTTCGAGGTCCGACTTGCTGCATACCAAATGTCAATAATAAGAAGATTAAATACGTTACTTAAATAAAACAAACGATAAACAATTTGGTATTGTGAGTATAATATAATAGATAATGTGATACTGTGTAAATGTAGCGTATTACATACATAAAATATAACATAAAACAACAAAACACATATAAATAAATATAAAAAAAACTTATATCCACCCGAGCGAAGCCGGGACGGGCCGCTAATGGCAACAAAAATAAAATATATTTTAAGCATATTTACCTTTTTAATCTATAATATAAATAACTAGCTTTTTATTTTTAAGAGATGTGGAATAAAGCATAGCAACCCTAATATTTTATTATCTGTAGACACTCCACTGAGAATTGTGATGGTTTCGTCATGAAAACCAATCAGAAAAGTCCAAGCAGACAGTGAAAAATGTCGGCGTAGGTGTAGTCGTCCTAAAGTTTTTACTTTTTATCAGGCTAAGCGCGGGTGCATTACATTAACAGTTGTAAAATATTTAATTTGACCGTATATCTTTTCGTTACCCAGTAATTACATTATCCAGGTAAATATTACTAAAGCAATAAAAAACAAAAAACACTTTCTCTCACTTGACAGATGATCTGTTTCCAATGTTTTTTTTTTTAATTGTAAATAAAAACAAAAATATTGCTGTGTAATAGAAGTTCTATTTTTTGCAATTGCGTTCGAAATTGTAGGATTGTGCCACAATGTAGTCGTGTCAATTTATAGATATAATTAAAATAGTCATGTAATTGTCCATTATGACGAGTGCGTATCGAAAATTAAACGACGATTTATTTTTGCGCAGAAATGGGCGATGAAATGGACCCGTGCGAATGCCTGTGGAACCATGAGTTGGCAATGCGACGGCTCATCTCGTTGGTGAGTCGATATTATTTAGTGACCTTGTATCATATTTATCAACATAATAGATTTACACGTCCGCAATAAATGTTAACTTAGAAAATGTAATTGGTTTTAAAACCTATATTTGTAAAACATCGCTTTAATATGAAAGAATGCATACATAATACATGTTGCCTTTTTTATCATCACTTAGTTAATCATACAATTAATGTAGAATTGAATATTTATTAGTTTTATTTAATCAATTATTTTTAAGTAAAAAACAAAAATAAGCATTACTAAAACACTGGCATTCAAACTTCAGTCTGATTGTATTATAAAACAATTAGTTACACAAATCAAAACCACAAGCTCTTATCAAACTCTATGCCAATTATTCCAACTTGTTTAATCATTTTGTTTCAACGACGTATTTCAACAACATACATTGTAGAAAAGTAGTAATGATTTTATATTTAAATAAAACTGCTATTTTAAAAAAACTGAAAAACTACTTCCTTCTTAACAGAATCTGATTACACATTTAAGCCTTGACTTTTAATATGAAAAAAAAAACAACATACAGTAGTCTAAGTTAAAAATTAAATAAACTTATTTATAAAATACATTTAAAAATTCTATAAAATAATGTAACATGGGCCAAAGTTAAATTACACTGTCTATCCTGCATATTTATCAAAAATTAGAGAGAAATAAATTCATAAAAAATGTCAAATTTAATAAAAAATTGTGTCAGATTTAGTATTATTTCTGTAGACAAGTATATTATCTGAGGGTGTTTAAAGGGGTACACAATGCATTTGATGCCCTGCACAGTGGAACTAACTAAGATTACTAGAAACTCAAAAGACTATTATCGTCTATGTTAGGCTATGCACTTATAATAAACACTTGTAGCAACTGACACCAATAAGTCCCCTTCTCGTCTGAGAGGAAGGCCAGTCTTTAGCTTAATATGCGTATTCCTGTTACATTTGATTTAAAAGAAAACCTTCTTTTACCTTTTGCATAGGACAACAAAGTTGATAATTTGAAACTAGTATTACAAGTTAATTAAAATAAATTAGGAGAGATTTTAGATAATGAATTAGGAATTATTAATAATTAGAAACCTCAGTCTCATTTAAGGGTTTTTTATACTTTGTTTATTTTTCAAAGAATGTTTCTAATTACTACATAATATGTAAGTTGACTACTTTATTAAGTATTACATTGTTGAAAAAATTGTCAGTGAATTTGCATCAGTTCAAACTTTCCAATATTTGTATATGTGTTACCATTTACCATCCCAACCCTTGCCAGTTGTAGTAGGATTTGTTTGGCTGTTATAATTATAAGAGATTTAATATACTGCAATATGGTAGATTTATAAATAATTTAATTTCACAATCGCAGCTTCGCCAAGGTCAGTCATACTGCACGGATAATGAATGCCTGGACGAACAAATGCCAGGGTTGCCGAGACCGGAATCTGCAGGCAACAGTTTTCTCGTCATGTTCTTGATGATGGCACTCGCCGTAGCTATGTACATGATGCGCCCGCGCCGCAACCAGATAGAGGACGCCGCTAAACCGATGCCTAATTCTCAGGTTACATTTATATTTCTTTGTATGTGCTAAATCTGGTGATTATTATTACACGTGATTACAGTGAAGAGCGTATATTGCGATATATATCACGTTCAAGAGGGTTTTATGTTTTATCAATGCAAAACAATGAGTGGATTATTTTAAAGGCTTTAAATAGATAGGTACATATATATTTTTGTTGTGTTTAATACAACTATTATTTAACGGTTGAAATAATTTTAAAAATTTAAGATAAGGTGTATTTTATAAAAATATCACATTAACAATGATACTCACAATGATATTCTAATAAACAGATATGTTATATCCATACTAAACAACAGAAAAAAGTGTGCCGCGCCGGGGACCGTTTATTTTAGTTTATTTTTACATTTCGTTAAAAGTAAAAAGTATAGCTTGATAAAAACAATAAGTAAAAGTGATATGTAACTAGATGTTTTAATTACGCAAACCGTATTACTACGTAATTATGATGTATTATAACGTATTACTACGTAAAACAATTAAAGGCAAAGGTCCCAATTAGGATGTTTTCTAGTCTTCACTTTATGCACGTTAATAACATATATGTTTACTACAACATCATTGGATACTCATTATTTGTTATATCGCTCACAATTAATACATCCATTATTAAGTTCTCATATGAAACTCAATTGTATCAGTGTAATAACATGCACCACGGACAAAAGTGTCTTTGATCTTAGGTCTCCTTTAATACTGCGAATCATGGATGAGCCATGGATAACACTTCACTTCTTGCAAACCAGTGTCTGTGTCTTAATATCAAATAACCACACACGAAGTTAAAAAAATTACGACGTGGTTGTTAGAATTAAGTTGGAATTGCTGTAAAAAATTCAAATAGATTTGCAATGTCTAAAAATGCAGTGTTGTAGTAACACGCTTGCCAATGCATTTGTGATGGCTTGACCGCATTTGACTGATCTTCCTTTTCCATATTTAAATATCACAAATTGTTGATACCAAATATGTATAATACTTTTTTTTTAATATACTACTTACTGTCTTATTTTGTATACATCTCTTACCAGGACCGAGATGGCGCTCCACCTACGCCTCCAAGAATTTAATAAATACTGGCAACATTCTTCAATTTGTCTGTTCAAGAGGATAACTCGAATCCGTATGTATAAAACATAAACCAACATAATGGATATAAACAATAATTAATATCATATTTATGTAAGTATAGATAAGATATATATATAGTTATATTACATATTATAGTAGTAATAATAGTTCATTTTAAGATGTGACATTTTTACGACACCAATACCTTATAAAAAACCGTTTAATCATTCCATGGAGAAAGCGATTTATTGCCAAGATCGAATATGTTATTTAATTGTAGGTTTTTATCTATTCGAACTTTATCTTTAAATTCAATAGAATACAAGAGATAATTAAATTAAAAATCCAGATAACTATTAGGTGTGAGGATATAAAAACCACAATCTGTAACACTTACAACTGTCGATATTTAAAATCTACTCAATAAAGTAGTATAAATAAAAAATAAATAAGAACTCGTGTAACTTGTTTTTATTAAAATTACTCAAAAGTGAGATTATTACGATGTTTGTTTGCATTTTTTGTTAAATATATTAAAATCAAATAAACATATATTAACTTATTAAAATCGTTTACCAATGTTTGTGTTGGTGCTAATATATAAAAGAGTTTGCAAATAGATTTTGAAGTTTTACATCGCGTATTCCAGAGACATTTTTGAAAACATCACAAGTATTTTAACCGGTAAAAGGTAACGTTTTTAAAACAACACCCAGATCTGACATTTAAAATAAAATTTGAATCTATGTTTTCGGATGTATTCTCCTTCAATTAGTGTTTTTATGGCTGTCATAATGGACTAATGACATTCTTTTTGTTGTTTAAATTACCAGATTATTGGTCTGGTTCAGCTTGTGATATTCCATTAATTTTAGTTGTTTTATTTTGGGTTGGGTTTCGAATTAATAACTTTTTTCATTAGATTAATTTTTGCTTCCACTTTTTATTCTAATGGCAACAATCAAGATTGTATAATATGCAAAGTAATAAATATGACACATAATATTTGGTTGTTTCATTTGCTTTTAACAAACCTTATGAATATGATTTTATTCCCTTTAAAAATAAGTTACTTAAACAAATTTGAAACAATGAGCACAACAAAACTATAACATGTACTTTTCTTCGCCACAGTTGTACTTTTTTGACACTATATATATTTAAAAGAAATCTTATTTTCAAAGATTATAAAGCGGGCAATAAAGCAAGTGGTACACGTACCATTTCAAATATTAAATTATTACCCAGGGTACAAAAATATTTAATATCAACCTACAATACGTATTGAGCATAGAATAAGGCTTATACTATTTCTACACAAATATTTAAACTAAAATATGCTCTGCCTCCCTCGTTTTAAGTGCATATTTTTAATTTATAAAATAAAAATATATCAGTTAATCTTTTAAGAACTATGATAATAGGCTTATGCTTTCAACTAGCGATCACTATGCTGGTGTGTTCTACAAGTTAGATTGTTATTTACTACTTAAATCCGTCAAGTATGAAACGTCGAACTTAGCCTACTGTAATCCGTGCGCGATTTTAATCGAATGCGACCTTTTGAAACTGACCCACTTGCCGTCGAATCATAATTGAAAGCAATCATCAACGCGGTCGCGTCGATAAAATCGCATTGATATCTGCTAAATGTCACCTTTTTTATGATTATGATTATTCAATAAATATGTAAGGGTATTAAACCCATCTTAATAGAAGGTTCAGAGTTTACAAGAAACATAACTCTGCGCGTGGCACGCTTTGCCCTTGATGGTCTAATCATCAACCATCGGTGTAGCATCCCAAAAGGTATCTTAGAAATTGTTCTGGAGACGGTACTATTTTTACAAAATTATCTTGCATACTTACATCTAGCCTAGCATTCATATCTATATAGACATTATCTACTAAAATAACCCTTAATTACAAGCTCCGTAGTCTAAAACCTTTTGTTTCCTATGCTAACATTTCTTCGCTTGAAAACTGTCGATTAGTTGTAGTTATCCTGTATCCCCTATTATCCGGTATATGACCATACAGTACATACAAAGCTCATTGACGTTGTATATCCTCGTAAATGTAGATTTTTAAACCTTTTTGGACTTACTTTCGATTAAGCTGTCATGTAATTTAGTGAGGTACTCCTCAAAAATACAGATTGCAAGGAGTCAGCGACGCTACTCTATAGTTCAATAAATTCGATCATCCGACACCGTCTTGCAAAGCGTATGTACGAATTCCAAGGCGATAACTATATTTCGAAAAACGTCCATTCCATTTTGACAGTATATGGACTTAATTAAACAAGGTCCTGCCAGAACATTTTATCACGAACTCTGACGATATTACTCCAGTATGACAGCATTCCGTAATTAAAAGGTGCCATTATTATGAACGCAACATTTCTTCTAATATTAACATTTTGAACACAAAGGTTTTAAAAATAATAAAATGAGATAATAAATGCAGCACACTGCCGCTATGAATGAAGGTTTTTATATGTACTTGTGAGTTGACAACAAAGAACTAAAGAGATAACATGTAATTACCCTGTATGGGCACTTATTATTTTAATCAAACGGTAAATTTCAATTTTAAGCATAATATTGATTTCTTGGGAAATAAAAGAATTTGAAAACAAAATTAATTAACAATAAAAGTGTGAAATTAATTGAAACATATAAAACGACATAATGGTTTTAGACGATTGCATTTTTCGAGACTGTTACCTGCAAATACTAGCGCAGCTATTAGAGACACTTTGTTTTGAATTCTTAATATATTACTCCCTTTTTGAATCCAGACCATTTTTTTTAAATGTATATCTTTTTTTCAAACTATAATTTTACTGTAGTGCTTTTGTTTTATATACAACGAAATAAGTCGTTTTTTTAATATAGTTATATTAATGTCCTCCACATTATTTTTAACTCTCAATACACCACCTCGCATAAGGTGGTCTTTTATAATCATGAATCCTGTATCATATCAACGACAGATTTAACTTTCTTAAGCAAAGTACTGATTTGCTTAAACTTACCAGTTGAATTTGGAAGATTTTCGAAATTAATAACATCACAAATATCTTTAGAGAACTTATCTTCACTAGGTAATTTCATGTACGTCGAAGCGACATTTATAACTGGTGTACCATATTGTGTGGTTTTGACTTGACCTGCCTTTGAATTTGGTGTTTTTACGCTCTTATCTGAGTCATTTGTTTGGGATACTGAAGGGCTGGGAGTTACTTCATTTTCTTTTGTATCGTTGCATTGCTTTATAATTTCCGTTTCAGTCTCAGATTTAGATAATTTTGAAACTTCTATAGTTTTTGAAGTGTGTTGCTCATTTACGGCATCGTCCTTGTTAATATTACGTTCTGTAGTAACGTTTTCATCTTTGCCAATACTTTGCTGAACTTTTGGAAAACTTTGATCTGTTTTTCTTGCTGGAGAAATTGCAACCTCATTCGTTTCAATCAAATTCTCAGTTACATCTACTGACGATCGTTGTTTTCCGGGGTCATTATTTCCATCATCTCTGTCAACTTCTTTCTTAACGTCATTTTGTTGTTCCTTTTCTACCGATCCCTTCGAATCTTCGATTTCTGTAACACTAGAGCTATCAGCTTCACTCACGCTTTCCTCAGTTTCAATTGATTCTGATAGATCAATAGTTGCTTCGACAACTGGTACGACGTCAGATTTGAGTGCATTCAAAAGAAGTCTTTTCTTTTTCTCTAAATCATCAAGGGTTGGACTTTGACGACCGCTGCTTGTTGGCGACATAGACTGAAATATTCAATTAACAAATAATAATAGCAATTCGTTAAGCTAATGGAAAAGCGGTATTTATGTAATAACTTACACTTACATCAAAATCTTCATCAATGGTGATCAAATCATCTTCAGGCACTGGTATGTCATTCACTTGTAGCACTTCTATAACTTCCACGTCGCTGGACGTCTCCAAATCTATCTTTTCGTTACTTGAATGATCTTTCTTACTATTAGATGAACTTCTGCCAGTCTTATTATTGGGTGATTTTGTTTTATTACATTCTTGCTTTTCTGGGCTAGTTGATGTTTTGTTATTGGATGGTTTGTTAGGTGAAATAGATTCAATTTGATCGTCTGGAGGTGGCAACGGTGGTGGAGGTGGTGGAGGCTCTACCGATGGAGGTTCTTCGTCAGGTAAAGGAGGAATTAATGGGAATACTACCTCTGAAAAAACATGTAAAATATCTTTATAGTTCTTAAACTTTACGCAAGTACTTCTTCTCTTGATAGCACAAAAAAATACTTAATGTAATAATAAAAAATCTAAATACTTTTGTGTCAGACCCAAGATTAAAGAATAATTAATGATTTAGAAATGGTAACTACAATAATGACAATTTTATTTAAATATACTAGTCTATTTTGAAATAAAGACTATTTAAAAATAATTGGCGGTCCTCCCACTTTTATCTTAAATTGTCAATAGACTCGTATGATACACAAAGATATTTGGCATAAACAAACCGTCATCACTGTCCAATTCCATTTCAGCCTGTCCCTGCAAGGAGGTATTATTAGATGTTGGGAACAGTAGCAATTTCTTGCGCTTGTATGCCTTCACGGCATTTGGGGCTAGTGCCTGTAACATCATCATCTTGCTGTCCTGCTCCGACATGGGCGGTAGACCGAACAAATGTGCTTCCTGTGAAATAAAAGTTACATCTATATTTGTCTATTAATTAGCTAGTGTTAAGATAAATCGAAATAAATGGTGATTCCATCGAGCTACCGTAGACATTGCTAAAATGAATAAAAATATTACTGCAGAGAGAAAATTTTTCTTTTAAATAAATATCTGCCCATTCATATGTATATCTAACCATGCAAAGCCATCATCTATTACATTGTAATAAAAGTAATTATTACAAATAGAAAATATAAACTTAGAGTCAGAGAGAGATATCACATTATTTGTGGAAGTAAAACGAATGTTATTGTTTAATCTATTAATTTAAATATAGTTGCCCTAGTTAAAAGCTTATATGAAATTGTTAAATGGATATAATTAAATCTTTATCACTTATATGTATGATAATGTCATCTGGTTTATATTTCCATGCCAGATACAGTCAGACTATGTTTGCGTAATGTGTAAATCTGTTAGTATGGTTTCAAGTCACATGTCTGTGATGTAGCCACTTACTGAAATTTAAATTTTATCTAATTTTTTTAATAAGTGTTTTAATGAATACAAAGGGTTTTAATCTGTTACTGTGTGATATATTATAAATGCTATGTTGTGATATCTCAACTTGAAGATAATTCGCCAAGCTTAAGCTTAAAGCTCTGATAACATAAAAAGACTAAACCACATCCAGTAATTTTTTTACATGAAGTAATGCTTAACCTGAAGTTAGTTATGCTTATATTAAGTTTATAATTCATTTATACTCAGAATTACCCTTGTAAAGAAACCATGAGTCAAGAACACATGGTTTCTTTACAATAATTCAATATCGGATATATAATAGGCAGAATGCCTATTGCTTTGGACCAAAAAAAAGTACTTCCGTTTGCTGGGAACCTTCTTCTTAAGAGGTCTTGTGCTTTTACCCATTCAAAGAATATTTATGGGTTAAAAAAATAATGTTTTAAATACTGTCACATTACAAAGTTTTCTATGACAATTTCTTTTTTAAATTTCCATAATCTTATACTAAATTGTTGCAATTTTGTACATTTCAAAATATGTGTAATATTTAATTTTACCTCTACATACTGCGAACTAGCAGAAACGTTGAAACCGGGAAAGTCTAGAATCTTCTTTATATCAAATTTATCTTTAGAACCTGGTTCACAAACTTCACCTTCCTCTTCTTCGGGATCCAAGATTGCAGTACCCTTAAGATTTAAATAAATAAATAAATAAATATGAGACAACATCACATACATTACTCTGATCCCACTGTAAGTAGCTGAAGCACTTGTGTTATGGAAATCAGAAGTAACGACGGTACCACAAACACCCAGACCCAAGACAACATAGAAAACTAATGGTAATCTACATCGACTCGGCCGGGAATCGAACCCGGGACCTCAGAGTGGCGTACCCTTGAAAACTGCAAAAAACCAGTGTACACACCACTCGACCACGGAGGTCGTCTTAAAATTAAATTTAATGTGAATAATGGATTTAATACATTGTGTATAACATATAAATTATTTATAGAATTGTATGCTTACAAGAATTAAACAATATAATATATAAATAGTATTTATACACTAATTTAATCATGAATTAAATCAAATATACTCTTTCTTGGTCATCACGTAAGGTAGTTTTTAATATCAAGTAAATTATGATTTGTTATTTATTTTTTTCAGACATATATAAAAATGTCTTAAGCCTTCAATAAATAATATATAAATATCGTAAAAAGTTTATGTTAAATGCTTAAAATAAGTCTGATTAGTTGACTTTTCTTTGTACTTATGTGTAATTTGAGAAGGTAGATGAAAATTGACTGAAATATTGTATGGTCTGTAATTACTAAAAACATAAACTAATAATTAGTATTTATGTGCATACACACAGATGTAAGAAAACATTTTGAATGGTAAGTCAGTAATTAATCTTACAGTGGAGTCAAACATTGTGATCCCAGAATGCGATATACGAGCCTCTTCTAACCATCCAGGCGGGTAACCCAATAACCTCATACGATAGATATGTAAAGGCAGTTCATATCTCTTCAGTCCCAATGCATTTCTCAGTGTAGATGATATCCTACCAGGAACTAAGTGTCCATACTTCTGGTCATCTTCCACATGGTAACGTCTGTAAAATTATTATGTATAGGGTTCATTTAGGACACAAGTCTAGCAAAGTTATTAAAACATAATTTATATACAAAGTTTTTTAATTGCTGTTTCATCAATCATCATCCAGTGTTTGTCTTTTCCTAAAATATGGCACTAAGCTTGTACTTCAGCACTTCTGGTCTAGTTTGTTGAAAACCTGTAATTAATGCCTTGACACACTTTCCACTCAAGAATATTCAGCCTACTGATTGTCTTCTCTTCCTATTGGTAACATTATGACTGGTTGTCAGTTATCCACTGTAGTTTACAAATTCATTTAAATTGGTTTGAAATTCATTAACTTTAAAATTATTTACACATTTAACTTACCCCACTTTAGCAGGAAAAGCTTTCCTGTTCTCAGCTATTCTATGGTTATCTCGGGGTAAGGGGCATTCTCTGAGTTGGTGTTCACCATCACAATTGAAACATATTTGTCGCCTTCTCAATGACACCGGGGGACTTTCTTCTTCAACTGCGTTTGAAATGACTGATGAATTCTGCAATTTTTTATAGAAAGTATATTAGTAGTAAAAATCAATGAATATTTGATCTAGTAGCGAGTTTAAGAAGCTGAAGATCCCAAGTTCCATGTACCAACAACAGGTAGGCTGAATAAACAGTCTTGAAAGCTTGAGAAAACATGTATACCAATTGATATTTTTTATATAAAACATTACAATACATTATTTATAAAATAATACAATAAAAATTTTGTAAAAACAAACTTCCTAAAGTGAGACAAGACGCAATACTGTTTAGTCTAACGACAAAAATTAAATTAAAACGAACTTAAGAGCTTAAATAATCCATAATATTAAAAATAGATTTTAAACATCAACAAAGCCTTCATTAGAAGTTTGGCAATACAATTAAAATTAATTTAAATATTGGAATATTGTTAAACTGAATAAAGAAACATCAATGCCATTCGCAATGCAATGCAATTAAGCTAAAGCAAACTGCACGGAATATTTAAAAATTAAGTTTATTTATCTTTATTTTGGAATTAAAATGCTCTAACTCTTAAAAATCCTAGTCATGAAAAAGTTGAATATTTAAATGAGTAACTACTTATCTGATGTACATACCTGACTGTATTTGGGTATTTCTATATGCTTATCATCACAAGGCTCTGTGTCCACAAAGAACAAACCATCATCTATTGGATTAGATATTTCCTCTTTATTACAGTCCTCATCTACCAAGTCCTCAGGCCAAATATCCAGTTCATTATCAGATTCATGTGTATCATTATTTTTTTCATCACTCCTTGATTTTAAAAGGTTAATCAGAAAGCCTTTTATCTTTTTTTTATATACATGAGCTAATTTTTTGTCCTTAAAACGCACTGATATTAACGGTGTCCTATTTTCACAACCGACAACACCCAAATCGCTGTTAGAAGCTGGTGAATCAACAACTATATCATTGTCAAATATTATAGTATTTAAGCAATCTTTTCTGGGGTTTCGACAATTATCTATTTTTGATTGTTTAATGTGTATGTTATTAGAGTCACTTTTTACGTTAAAGTTGGTTGTTATTAATGTTTCTTCGGAAGGTATTTTCCCTCCATTATTAACTTTGCTTTGCGGATCTACTTCTGAAAAGATTTCTTCAGAACTATCAATACTAATAACTTCAACACATTCACGGTCACCTGTAGTTTTATTTTCGCACGTTTTCTTAACGTTTTCAGTTCCTAGTCGACCCTTTTTCGGTTCTTTAGCATCATCGTCACTACTTATTTCAATGTCATCATTATCTAATTCAAAAACGATATCATTAACGCCTGCTTTTCTTTTAGCCATTGTTATAAATGATATGACATATACAATCAAGTCAAATATAATAATGAATTAATAAGCATACTACTTAATGTATTGAATTTGAGAAATACTTCACATTTCTATTGTGATTTTTGACTTGTGTTTAAAAAGTCACTTTCCTCACAATAACCCACAGAGTAGATAACTACTACGTTTTACAATAGGTAACCTATTATAGCATATCAATGAATGTCGAATGACCATAGTTGACAGATTATATTATAAAATATTTATAGTAAAAGCCCAAAAATCGATTAAAAAATAATTACGTATGATATTAATGTAACCGTAACACTGTCTTATTAGTTGTGTAGATATAAATATTTAAACGGATTTATAAAATTATCACTTAATAGTAACGGTTTCAGATAGTCGATTTAAAAAAAATTAAACCTAAGAGTTAAGACTAAACTAAATTATGCAGCGATCCATCACTATTTTTCACATAGTGACTAAAATATTAAATAATAATCTCCAATACATTACGTTATATTTATGTTTTATCTCGTCCATATTTCTCACATTATTTATAAATAATTGCCATTAATAATAATAGTACAACGTGATGTTTTTGTCTATAGTTTAGAAATGTCACAATTGTCAATTGACATAAACATTTTAGGTTATGATTACTAAAAACTAAATATAAAATTAGTGATCATGTCTTTATTAAAATTATTAAAAAGCAATACAAGAAATGTATTGGTTAAATGTAATGAATCACAGTTAATTTTCATATCGTCGAGAAAGTTAAGCATAGTGCCTTCAATTTACGGTAAGAGATATATTGACAAAGCTTATATATTTAGATTATATTTATTATATGTCTTATTTAAAAGATTGATTTATTTCGTTTCATTCGTTTGTAGATGGAGAAGACCCAGCACCGAAGTTTTTTTCATCTGGCATACAAACATTGCTGAAACGTTTAACTCGGCCCGATCATGCAAAAGTATTTCGTAAAAGATCAAACAGTAATGCTCCTATGTTGGAAACGCCACAATATAAATTTTTGACCGATGAGGAACTACAGATTGAAAAAGAGAAAGCTAATCAAAGTGCGGATCGCTTACTCCAAATGCCACCAGTTGTAAAGGTAATTTTGTGTCATCTTTTGATATTTTTGCTGAGACTACGAACATTTAAAGGTAAGAATATCACATATTCTTACAGTATTAGTAATATACGGGATAGTGACTGAAAAGTAGTCAGTAATGCTTACAACCATTGCACCATTAACCTTTAGAACTAAAAATTTACACCCTTCATATTCATATAATAAATATATTTTCATTTTCATCCATATTTGACCGACAATACTTGGTACTGTTGGTTAGTGGTAGTATAAGTGAGAATTAGTTGGTACTTACTGAGACAATCTGGACTATGACCAGGTCTTAACCACGAATTCCTTTCACCAAATAATGCATTGTAAAATAAGAGTGGAATAAAACTTATAACTTTTCATATTATTTAATTTACAATCATATGTTTTACGTTTTCAGGTACATGAACCCATAAATGATGTTTTATCCAAAGATCCAGCATTAGTGGGTTTTGATTCTGCTAAATATTTATTTACTGATATTAGTTTTGGTGTTGCCAATGAACACAGACTAATTGTGGAAAGGTTTGTAAATAAAATATATATATTTTTTATACATCTCCCCTTTGCATGTCTATCCTCCCCATCCATATAGCTAATATGGATGGGCCATTTGGCCACCTGATGGTAAGTGGTCATCCCATAGACATTGTTTCTGTAAGAAATATTAAACATTCCTTAGATGGCCATGTGGTTAAGTTCCACCAAATTTGGGAACAAAGATGTTATATTCCTTGGCCTGTAGTTACTCATGCTAACTCAACCTTCAAACTGGTACATATTTATCTAGGCAGGTACCTAAAATGACTTGTACAAAGCCATTGTAGTGTTTAAAATAATTTCTTAAATTAACATATTTTTATTTATTATAGCAATGATAGCAAGTATGATTATGCTTTCAGAGATCCTGATGGAATTCTCCGTAGTTGTGACCATGATGTGAGAAAGAGATTGAATCAGGTAATGTTTAAAATGTTTCTGAACTTATTTATAAAACTGAAAATTTCTTTTTTATATATTTTTTATCATACAGTAGATTTCTTACAACACCTTAGTGATTTAAAAATGTTTATGTTATATATGTATATTATTTTCTAAATAGCCATCTACTAAAGGTAAATTATTAGTTTTATGTCATACATTATATAAAAAATAAAATGGTCGAATTCAACTTATTATTTTGATAGATATTATAGATTAAGAATTAAACTGTGTAATAACAATACTGCCAAACACTATTAATGTTATTTTTGTTTATTTCAGATATATTTCCCTATGCTGGGACGAAAAATAAGAGAACCATTGATATTTGCAGACGAAGAAAAGTTACACAGCCTCCTTGATAGGCAAAAGTATGAGTATGTTTTGGATAGAGCCTGTGTACAGTATGAACCAGATGAACCTAAGTTTCAGAAGGTCACAAGTATCACATACCAGCATGTTGATATAAACATGCAGTATGATTTGTTAAGGTAAGATTTGAACAAAACAACATATTCTTAGTAAAATCTCAATGACATATTTAACATAAAAAACATATTATTATATGAAGAAATATGCTTAACTAAAACTAGGATTATTGCTTGCTTTGTTTTTTTCAGCAATTTTTATATTGACCATTGCTTTTATAGAATGTTAATAATTTATTGAATATTGATTAACATTATAACATAGACACATATTGTTTGGAACAATTATTTAAACACTTAGATTATAAAAATCCCAACGAAATGTGTTCCTGGCAAGTCAAAGTGTTATAACCATTACATTTTATTAGTAATTGTCTATTCCAATCAAAGAAGGAATAAAAATAAACAAACTGTAGATTTGCTAATGTCACAGCTACTAGCAATTCTTGTAATATGTTTATATGTGTAGGACATCACTATTGTAACTGTTAGTATCCAACCACTTTTATTCTACTTAACAGCTTTATAGATGTATTGAATGCAACCAATAAGATCTCCCCCTATTGTTGGAATACACATTTAGCTACATCACTTTATTTTTTATTTTCTTTTGGACAGGTCTACACGTCATTTTGGACCTCTCGCGTTCTATTTAACATGGCACAAAAGTATGGATAGTCTGATGTTTGAATTAGTTCAGACTGGGGCTATACGGGAGGCTGTGTTGCTGATGTCGCTTCGACACGCTGTACACGGAGATCTGAAAAATGGTGTAGATAGTGATACTCTTGGGAAACAGGTTAGTTATACCTAAAATAAAAACCACATTCTCTCTTAATATATTTTTAATGACAAGTTTTTCTTTGGTTTATATAGTTTATTTTAATTAGATATGTGCTAACTAATATGATGAAAAATATATAAATATCTATCAAACTTCTTAAATATTTATAATTTTTTTCAGGTATTAACCACCCCAGTTCAATTATCAAAATCAGAATATCTCACTGAAGAGGACATTCAACTTGATAACAAATGTATTGAATGCTTAGATGCATACATTGTCAATAACTCTACTATGAAGAGCCAGCAGGGCCTCGCCTTGCAAGGATTCAGAGAGTATTATCAACAGATGATTGAACTTAGTCGAGGCTTGAAGAAAGCGCATGGAACAGCTTGAATGTGTTATAATATATTAAATTAAATGTTTAGATAAGTAATTGACCTTTCATTTATAACATTTTATCATAATTATAATCTATAATATTCAAAGAACAATAAGTGAAGAAAATTGATTGCTATGTTTTGATAAATGAATATTTATTGAAGTTTATTTGCTAATGATAATGATAATGAATTTCACTATAGAATCGATCTTTGCCTTTTGCGTTTTTTTTTTAAATATTAATTTAGTCAATCTCCGCCTGTCATTTTAGAGAATGACATTTCGGTTTTATTTACATTTTTGGAGATAAGAATTATGCCTTTCTATCAAAAACCAAAAACATTCACCCCTTTATTATTAGCAGCTGAAAAAAAAGCTATTAAAAACGGTGTACATAAGGCAATATTTACGTCACGTTTCGATAAATACGTTGGCGATTGGAATAAAAATTTAAAAGAAGGTACATCTTTGTAAAAGTATTAATAATTAGTTAAGCGATTTATTTAATAAACATGATTGCATCCTACAGGCAAAGGATTATTTTTAACATTCACTGGAAAATTGTATGAAGGAGATTGGTATAAAGGTTTTAGGTAAGCGCGACTTTCACATTCATAATAGGTTTTTAAAAGTTACCCGTCACCTGAAGTTATTTATATTTTGAGGCATGGGTTTGGAACTCTCAGTAAAAGGTTGCCAAATGGGACCTTTAGTCTAGAATATAGAGGCGACTGGGTAAAGGGAAAACCGGAAGGGGTAGGTTGGAGGTACTACGACAATGGAGACGTTTACTTCGGATTTTGGAAAAAAGGTCGTCGACACGGATATGGAAAAATATGGTATAGAGATAGTACTTTTTATGTCGGGTATTGGAAAATGGATAAGAAAGACGGTCTTGGAATGTTTGTTCAAGGTAAGTTTGCCGTTTTCCCTTTGAATTTATTATTTTAGCTTGTAGCATGTAAGCAACTTACTGTTTCTTGGAGGTCCATCTCGATAGCATTCAATACTGTAACTTGATGTCATACAAAAGTGCTTTTAAATAGTTTTATGTTTTACTACCTACAATCAACAACAACAATAACAACAGCCTGTAAATTCCCACTGCTGGGCTAAAGGCCTCCTCTCCCTTTGAGGAGAAGGTTTGGAACATATTCCACCACGCTGTTCCAATGCAGGTTGGTGCAATACACATGTGACAGAATTTCTATGAAATTTTGTCACATGCATGTTTCCTCACGATGTTTTCCTTCACCGCCGAGCACGAGATGAATTATAAAGACAAATTAAGCATATAAAACAGCGGTGCTCGCCTGAGTTTGAACCCGCAATCATTGGTTAAGATGCACGCGTTCTAACCACTGGGCCAAGAACACGAGTCGAGAATTCGTTTTTCTTAAAACCTTAACATAAAATATACCTTGAAAACTGTTAGTTAACTTAGTACTTTAAAATTACCCTTTAAGTATTAAGTCTTTGATTAGAATCAACCCCAACTCAACTCAAAAGCTTGAAGGAAAACAACGTACGGAAACTGCTCTATTATTTACATGTAAAGTGAAAATAGCTCATGCTCAATAAAATTAAATATAACCTCCTCCTTTTTAAAGTCGGTTGAAAACGTAGTGTAAACATAAGGCTCCCACTTTTTGACAAAACCAGACGTTTTTTGTGCATAGGTACCAATTGCACAAAATATTTATATTTATATTATTTTGAATGTTTACGTATTCATGTGCAGAAATAAGTTCGAATTAGGTAAACGCTCATGAATGATTTCATCAATATAGATTGAAATGTAATTCCTAAATATTTAGCAAATGGCAATCGTTACGAGGGTCATTGGGCTGAAGACTTCAGGGATGGTTTAGGTCGTTTCTACCATTTACATACTGGTCAGCTGCAAGAGGGATGCTGGGAGCGAGGAATGTGTATCAAATCGAAGATGTGTGACATAATTATCCGACAATTTTGCGATCTACCCACACCGTATCCTATTCCGCAGGTAAGCAATTGCTAAAAATAAAATCACCGCAACGAAACGTAGTATAAATTGAGATTTGCCTTTTCTAGCGATTACGTATAAATATCCATTGCCGACACAATGTCTTATCTCAACTGATTAATTCTATCAGACAGTGAGTTGCGAGACATGCATATATCAAATCATATCAGTTTTCCAAGGCACAGCAATTAATGATTATAATTAATGATAATAGTGCCATCTTTAAAATTTAGGGGCTTTTGATTTTCTGACACCTTCTCCAGTAAATTTTCCTTGATCTGGGATTTGAACCCAGGATCTTCAGATTTACGGGGTTAGTTAGGTCAGGACTCCAGTCTTAGCAGATTTTGTCCCGAGAATAAGACAGATGAAAAATCATAACAAGTACATGTGAAACATTAGGCTTTAAACCTCCTTTATAATATAAAATTTATGGGCCGTAATTATATACCCCATATTAATTTAAAAAACTAAAAATCATAGTTAATTGAAGATTTATTTTTTTAGGATATGCTTCAAAATTCACGTAAACTGCTCGAAGAAAGTGAATTTTGGCTAAAACAAAAAATTGGAGAAATCGATAAAAACTTAAAATACTGCATTGACAAAATGTAAGGTTTATTGCGAAATACAATCAGATCATCATAAATATTACAACATCGTTTAAATTATCATAAAATGATATTTTATTTAATAAACCTTATGTAAAGAAAATAAACGGAACTTTATTACTATGTCATTATCATATCACAGTAAATTATTTGATTACTTAAGTAACTTACAATCAATAATGTAATTTTAGTTCAATTAAGTATTTATATTTGATAGCACTACTTTTATACATGATTAAGTTATTGGTAACATTGGTTAAGAAATAATTTACAAAGACATAAGTTCTTATCGATTGTTAAAAGTTTAGTAACACAATCAGTCGACTTACATATAGTATTATTCTGTCCTATTGAGTAAAAAACCATTAGTAGCATAAATGTAATTTATATAATATAAAAATGTAGATTCAGTTAATTACTTTTTCTATTCAAAATACAGATACATACGAAAGTTAAAAACATTTAAACATGGTAAAAATCGAAATATATACATTTAATTGACATTTCTTTAACAATTATCGTAATTTTACATGGTTTTATTATGTAGTAAATTATACAATTTCTAGTCATGAAAACATATATAATGGTTGAACAAAGTAAATAAATCCAACGAAATGTCGGTGTAAAAGATAATAAATTACACTTGGCAACACTCGGGTTAGACAAGGGTATTCTTTTTAAATATTTAACAAAATAAGACAAATTTGAGACACTGTTTAGCGTAAAATACATAACAATATTATTAATGTTGGATTGGGTTGATTTCTGCCAAACTTCTTGTTCGTATATTCGGGCAAAGTGTAGCGTTGTCTTGCTAAGAGACGTGTTTCTGTTGAATTATTACGAAGCGACGCGACGTCTAATAAATCGTGCACTAAAAACAATACTGTCATCTATAAGCTCAGTATCACATACTTAATATCGGAAACAAAGGAATAGAGATGGTTTCAACGACACATTCTCATTTGAATAATAAAACAATATCATAGCAGATATGAATTATAAACGTTTTTAATATTTGCGTCTCCGTGGCGCACATTTATTCTGCGTACGTGATAATATACGGCTGAAATATTAATCACATTTGCGATATCAAATAAAAAAAAAAAAAACTATGCTATATTCTGTATTACATTTTTAATCGCTTATATATTTTGCTGTCTACATATATATTTGTCTACAGGTAAAAATGTTTCATATGAAAATTTGAACTAAGCGAGTTCTACCTTTTATATAACCTTAGTTGTTTATTTTGTCGAACCATATCGATAAGACCCACAACGAACATCGTGTTACATTTTTATAGTCACGATTTTCAAGTACCTACTTAATACATATTGTCAAACCAGAATAATATGAAAACTTAACACTAAAGATATATTAAACAAAATCCCTGAATTACTAAGTTTTTTGAGCAATCTTGTTATTTAACGCTATTTCGATTAAAATCTATGGACAAATAGCTTTTTCTTTAATTTTACAGAGATTCAGGTTCAATATGTTTTTATTCTATAAAATTACAATACTATTTACTAGACATGTCATTGTTTTTTAAATTATGTTTCTAATCGAAGGTAATCATATGTCGGGCGTTATATCAAGATTTTAGGTTTTGATATGATTTTAAAATCTTTATTTTATCGGTTTGGTGGTCCTTATTTATTTTTCTTGTTTTCGTTTATTCCTGCTGATATAAACAGAATCAAAATATTTTTCACACACCATAAATATAGTCGTAAATTTAACAATAATAATCTAACCATTGCTTAACGTAATATTTTCAAGGTATGATATACGTAATTGTGCAATACATTGGCACCCAATAAGTACGTGCTGATAAGTACTCGTTATTAGCATAATTACGTTATACCTAAATATTCTTAGTTATTCACAAACGATTAATCGCACCGAATTAAGGCAATCGTATTAAACCATAAATATATTTTTAGATAATAATTTTTTTACACCGTCTGCTATAAAAAATACCTAATTTTAATATATACATGTATACATAACAACAGTTAACGATCAGGCACCCCTATTCTGATCTAAAAGTGTTAGATTATTCATCCTCGAGTCATGATCGCCTAGTTCTATTTGTTCTTTGAGCAGCTCCAATTCTTTGATACCTGTGACTGTCACTTCATACTTATGCGTAGCTAGCGACATATAGAAATGGATCGCGAACGCTAAAAATACTATCATAACCGGTATTAATACGACGCAGGCTGACCACGCGGCCGTTTCGCTCAGATCGTAGAACTTCACCCAACAAAGTATGGCTATCTCAACTAGAAACAAAATTAGGCCGAGCAAGGTTGAAAAAGCCCAGGCGATTTCGATGTACCAATGTAGCCGCTCGTGAGGAGATTCGTGGACTAGTGATATGCTGTGGAGATTGCCAACTGCTTCTATGTTTGGGAGTATACAGGTGCTGATCATGAGGGCCAGCATGTGGACTGCTACCAACAGCGTGGTGCAAACAGTGAAAGCTACGAGCATCGCCGGGGGTACTTTGGTTTGAGACGGCGGATTCAACTGGACTTCAACCATTGCTACCTGTTAAAACAAATATTAAAAATAAAAACAATAGATAACGATCATGTTTCTAAAAATTTACGTTATTATTAAAAAATATATATATATCGAACTAATTATTCCAAACGTATTAAGCAAGCAAGTTATTGCAACATGATTTAAAAGACAATAAAAACTTTGTCTTGTGTATGTGTGTTTACACAATATCGAATACAATATAAGTACCGAGTTACGATAGCTAATCAAACAAGTGTTAAAGAACTTAACAATTTTACCACATTTTACTGTATAGATTATCGTGTGCATAACACGAAAAAACATATCCGCATAGTACTCAAACACATACATACAAACATTTTATCCAATACCCCACGGAAGTACATACCGAGGAACAAGGACGCCGGAAATCGACTATCGGATAAAATATTGGCATCCATGTTTGACGTATAAACAGTTGAACACATAAATAAATAAAAAACAATGGTTTCATTATTTTGCATTCCCCATCATCGTATTCAGATTATATATCACATTGGACATTGGAAAATATAAAAAATTATCTCATTGAAAATTATGTACTAATAAAATAAGCAAATTATTATACCATAGCAAAACCAGAGAGAAGGGCTGAAGTCTTGCTCGATGCTTTAAGTTTTGCTCGGCTGAGTTGCAGCTTCCGCCAGGAAAGGTATGCTGGTGTATGTAATGCATCCCCCGACTGTATTGGTGTTTCACCCGACATGACACACTTGTGCTAATATAAGAAGAAAAAATTTCTAGTTAACTACATTTTCATACTCTATAAAGTTTTAGTGTTATTTTTAAAGATTGAAATTTTTACTAACATTGAATAGATTTTTTTAAATAAAGAATGAATTTAAATAAATCCTTCACAGATAAAACCTTAAGACAGTCAATTTAGTATTATTTCAATCCTTTTATTTATCAATGTATTATTTTAATGTGCTACCGAGAAGGTGGTGTTATAAATAGGAGTGTGCATGAACTAATTGTTGAGAATAAATAATGTCTTTTTTATAACAAGTTACTTTAAAGAGTTATTCAAAGTGAGAAAGTAATAATGAAAATTAAACTCTGAAGAATTTTAGTAAATTTGATCTTATTTTTACATTAGTTTGTAAATTAAGATAGAAGAGGTAATATTTTTTTATTTTTACATATTCAATAGAACAGATAATAATATTGTTTAAATATTTAATGGAACAGACTGATGTTCAATTCCATAGACAATTTTCAAATATTTTTCTTGATTCACTATTGGCAAAAGTCAAAAAAATAAATAACAATATGATAATATCATTGATAATTCCTTTAGATAATAGATAGAATATTGAACAATTAGTATGCAATAAACTAAGCAATTGTATAGATAGTTCAAGGAGTTAATTATTAGCCACATGACAAATATTGAAGTAATTACATACATATGTTTAGGCTTTGTATAGAAGCAATGTCATCAATAAAAATATAAAATTGTCCAGAACTTCAGTTCATTTATTATGATCTTGAACAGATCGCATAAAATATTTATACACAGCATATTATTTTTAATATATAAAAGAAACTTCCCTAATAAATATTGCAACACAGACACATTGTTTAACAAAAAGCCTTTTACTATGTTCCAATGAGACAGCACTAAACCCCAAACTACAAAGCAATATTTGATTAAGTTAATAACATTTTACCCATAAGTTTAATTCATAAAAATTAACAGTTAAATGACAACTAATGATTGAAGCCCTTCTGCCCTGTTTATTGCTATTCATAAACTCACTTTTATAAAAACAAATAGTTGAATCACGTCTCGGGATGTGCAGGATATACCAAATACTAAGACTTCATAAAAGACCTGTCATCAATACCACTAAAGAAAAAAAATAAGAATTAGCAAAATAAAAAATATTGTTATGACAATTTATATCTCTATAAATATAAAACTAATATAATTTAGGTGCTTAAAAGCATAATATACTGTAATACTGAAACTTTATCTGTGTAATTTATAAATAGTTGTAGTAAGAACTAATTGTTAAGTAACTAATATAGAAATTATTTGGCTATATTGGTACAATTATAAAGCATAGTATTAGGAACCTAAAACAAAATGTTAACATAACTAATAAATGCTTATATAGACATCATACCTTAGTCAGATGTGGACACCAGTTTTTAGAATAACTGTAGCGACTGCTCGGAGGCCCGCAGTGATGATTATTGCCGACAGTACTGGCTGACCAAACAGACATACCTAAACAAATTACACGACAGTCCTTCAAATGAAGAGGACGAGGTCAATTGTATTCTAATACCGTTTTGTATTCCATGGGAATATTTAAATGTTGAATAATTAACAAATTATATGACATGGGATTTAAACTTTAAATTATTTACAAAAAAAAAAAAACATTTTTGAACCATCAAAAATAACAATTAGTAAAATGACGTAAGTGCATACGTAAGGCGACAGAGAAAAATTATACATTAGAGGTAGAGTATAAATGAAATAAATTATTGAATAAATATATACTCGGAATATAATGATATTAAATAAAACTCAGTATTCCAAATTATTATAATTAAATATGAGGTAGTAATAATTGTCAAATTTGCTGTAGTTTGTTCTTATGACTTTTGGATCGAGTATCCGATTGTCTAATGCAGACTGGGAGTAAAAAAGATGGATAGATTTATCTTACTCACTTTTGTAACGGTATTGCGTCCGTACGGGAGTGTCCAAGAAAGTCGGGCGCACGGGCGAACGAGAATGATAAGCGAATTGCTTTGCTAGTGGATAATGTAGGTCGGATATTGCGTTTGTTTTGGTTTATTGTTGGCTATATGTTGTGAGTTGATGTTAATTAACTGGTTTGCGCCCGGTGATCCGTGAGATTTAAGAGATACTGTGACAGGAACATACTGTAAACATTTGATCTGTGGTTAAGTGCTTTTCCTATTTGTTGAACGTCGCGATGGCTGAAGCTGCAGCAGCTGCTAGCACCAATCCTAATGCTGAGATTGTACGAGGCCAGGTCTTTGAAGTTGGCCCCCGGTACAAGAACCTCCAATACATTGGCGAAGGAGCCTATGGCATGGTTGTGTGAGTAATTTTAGACCTAATATGAAGTAGCTACTAATTTAATTTGGATTTTCCTCAACTGCCTTTTTAAATTATTGTATGTGTAATTTTATTTGTAGGCAGGCTTATTTATTGTGTATATGTTATTTATTTATTTATTATATTAGACTTTTGATAACCTAAAAATTTTGTTTATTGTTTCAATCTATCGTTCAAAGTGTATTACAAAAAATTAAAAGGTTTTGTACGATTATACACAATTTAAAATAATAACACAATAAACTATATGATGTATTTTTGAAGTCAAAAGAGTATTTCAACGATCATCTATTGTCTTATTTTGATGTAGTTAGAAAGAAATTAGCAATTAACAGTTGATTCCTATTTAACTTCATATACAAGCAATTAGTCCAGTAAATGATGTTGAATTATATATTACTCTTCTATAATATTAAAATGCATCGGTAAGTGGGTTTTTTAATTTTATTATGGTTTTATCAGTTATCCATGACATCACTCTAATCTACCTATTTTGGTTTATCTGTTGTATGAATGTTTTATATGGATTCAATTTTACTTGTTTGTTTTTAATATTAATGGATTATTTGATTTTTATCTTACCGATTACAATATAAATTTAAATATGTATCATTACTTTTTACATTAAGGGAAATGAAATTGAACATTAATGAAAATGATATGATGTTTACCGAATGCTATACTGAAATAAGACACTTACATTAAGCGAATAAGGTTGTTGGTTATGTTCCTAAATTTAATTCTCTTTGAGTTTTAATCCTTTTAAATTGAGTAATATTGAATTATGGTACTTGTACTTTGAAAAAATTACACACATGTAGTATTACAGCTATATTCAAGAAAATGAATTTAGCTTGCTATTGAGTCTCAATTTAAAAAGATAATATCTATTAGGTTTTCGATAAAATTACGCTATGCACTAATGCTAGTAATTGTTTATTATAATATATTTTATGCATTATTGTTTTGTTGCCATGAATATATAAATATAGTTTATGAATTCCTATTCTGAGAAATAAACAACATATTTGTGTGCAAAAATTGCACACTCATCTTGTACTCATATTATTTCTTATCACAATAGTAAGTGTTTAATCAGAAAAGATTGTAAATACTCGATTATGAGTATGTTTATCAGAAAACCATCTCTGACTGGTCTTCCAGTGGAATTATTCAGAAATGAACTGACTCAAAACTCCACAAAAATGTAGACCATGTCAGAAAATGATGTGTGACTCGATATGCATTAAATATTATATTCTAGTTGTCTTCTTGTCTCGATTTGTGTTATTTCATTTCTTCCAGAGATCAAATAAAGAAAATAATTAGGCCTGCAACTATCTCTATGACAAATCAACAATCGACAAATCTCTGTGACTTAGTAACAAACAGACAAATAATTGCTTTCGCATTTATAATACGTCCGATAAAGCATAAACACGCAATATTCAAGTGCGTCATCGAGTGTCAAATTTGTTTACAGGAAAACTGCAGATTTACTTTAAAAGATTTTTATCAACCACTTTTATAAAATCTGCTGCATTTTATGTAAATAATAAATGCAGTCAAAAATATTGCATTTAAAATGTAGTAATTGGTCGTATTTCGATGTTGTTTCTTTGGTTACTTTTATATATTCAATATTTTCGAATCGATGGTGACTTTTAATTTAGTTCAATCCTGTAATATTATGCGAAAGTACTTGATTTCACGTGCATTATTTATAAATCGCTAATTCTGGTTAGCTTAAAGATTAGATAACGTATAAGAAACATTTGTCTTTCTGTATTGCTTTATAATTACAAGTTTACTTTTTGTGATATTCTGTCATGTTGTAACTAAAAAATGTTGATCGTTTTACCTAAAAACGATTGTTACCACAAAAACATCTTATTTTCTATTGAGCAGTGTAACAAAAGTAAAAAAATACTCTCGGATATTATATACGGATATGACAACGAGCGTCGGATACGACTGTATTCCTATCGAGTCTTGGGCATCCATCAAATTCCGGTCACGTTCAAACGCTCTCCCTGTACAATAATCATCTTCAAATACCGAAATCTATTTCGTAATGGTGTGAGTGAAGCTATTCATATTGATTTATTATATTCGAATTGTTTCTATTAATACGATATTATAATTTATAAAATGCACATTATAAAATAGACAATTCTATTTATGTAAGAACAGATATTAGTTATGATTTATAAGAAATATTTTATAACGTGGGTTTATTATAACTATATGTCGAGAATTCACAGGTTACAGAACAAATCAAATTTTTGGTAGTTGTCGATTTAAACCGCGAATAGAAATTCCGCAAGGATAACTTATGTTGATTGATTATGAAATTTAAAAATTTTTTTTGTACACATAGTGTTGCTATTACTTAAAATATGAATTTATATTAAATAGCACTTGATTAGTATGATAATTAAATATTTATAATGTGTTTCACACTATGTGATGGCCACGGTTAACATACAAAAGAAAAAATGAAACAAAAATGAGAATTAACGATCATTTTCATATCAATTAATGTTGAATTTATGACAGGCAAAACAAGATTGTTTTGATTCAAAACATTAATTATTAATTTATTATTAACCAAACCGCCTCCAAGCTTAGAGTTTCATAAGTCTCCGATTATTTAGTTTTGGATCGAAATGTTTACGCATATTAAATTGCCGTTAATAATTCCGATTTCATAAATTGTAAGAAGCTTATTTTTGTTTTGTAAATATACTAATAGTGTATTTTGATACTGTCGGAAATATTGTGCAATAACTCACCGGAATTTTATTCTTAAATATTTCTCACTGAGTTTGCCGTCGCAGTAAGAACAGTCTTTTACTGCATAAATAGATGTTTAAACACCTATTTGAAACATAAAAATGTGAACTTCTTAATAAACATTCACCTCCAACTTCACCTTCTTGGGTAATGTTTTTTTAAATGGGTAAATAATTGACTTTTAATTATAAACGTTAGCTTAAACACCGTTATTCATATATCCAATTATAAAAAGTCGGAATAAGGTTAAACTAACCTTAGTTTAACGTATTTCTTGCGATTTCCTAATAATTCAGCTGCATTGTGCACAATTGATCTTGATTAATGATAATTCTTTATTTATAATTCAATACTATTACACTTAAATACTTACACCCACATTCATTTTGCATACCTTATTTAACCACCCATAATTATCAAGTGGATTTTGCTTAAACGTTGGTTTTGTTAGAGATATAATCTTTCAGAGTTTATGATAAATAGCACACCCTGGGAATTAAACGATGGCTTTTTCTGTTCATATTTAATAAATCGAAATAATAAAATTCACAAACAGTGAATCTCGAGTCAAAGTATTTTCTTTGCCAATGGTATTTTTTAATTTGACTATGAAAAGTAAGTGTAATGCTTCTATATTGAATAAATGAATGGGTTGCTTGTAATAAAAAATAGGCACTGTCAGCGACAGCTTGGGAGTGGTTTGATAAGACAAATCTAAGTTATAAATATTTTTTTGTTATTTTAAATAGGATACCAACTGGGAAATGAGGCAACGTATGGTAAGTGGTCACTACCGCCCATTAGACATAGTCGGTAGACATTGTCAGCGTAAGAAATATTAAACATCCCTATAAATATAAATTGCAATGCGTCACCGACCAACCATAGTAATAACCCTCGCTTACTTACACTTCAAACTTGAACATATATTTGTAAAGTATTGCAGTTTGGCATTGGAGTAAGAATATCTAGACGGTACATACCCAGACGTGTTTGCAAACTAAAGGCCCTGCCATTAATTACCATAAAAGCCTAAGCTTACAAAAGAATAAACTTGAAATTATAACAAAATTGGTGAGATGACGAGGACAGGTTGATGATAAGCCTTTCTTTTATATTCACCGCTGTCCTAGCCATTTTAAAAAGTATGAGATACATTCGTTTTGACAATGCGCTGTGAATTAGGAAGTTGCGTTATTCATTTGTTTTTTTATAATAGAACAAAATGAATGCATTATAATAAATTATGTACCTCTTGTACTTAATGACATTATCATTTGTAGTTAATTATTTCATTTGGAATGGGAACAGTGCATAATCTTGGGAAATATCAACGGCAAAAGAATGTTTCTACCTAATCTTCATAAGATATGGTTGGATTATTTCTTGGGGTAGTTGCAGTGATTTATGCCTACTGCTTACGAGATCCACTGCTTAAAAATAGCATTCTACTAAGTTGAAATACACGGCACACTGTCTTGTGGTATTATTCTAATAATAATTTGATTAAAAAAAAGGGATTTGGGTTTTCGCGCTGTGTCTGAATCTATTCCAAAAAAAAGATTATGTTTATTTACGGTGGTATGCGGGTATTAATTGTGCTTATAATTTACTTTGTTTCCGGACCCCGGGACACGGTAACATAATGTGATCCGTCGACTGTGAAGCATATTCCTCATTTACTTATTTGTGGTAGATGCACAGGTTCGTCACTGTTTAGTTATGGTTACCCTAAATAGCTGTAATTAAATATAATGCCGACTTCCGGTTTTTAAGTTGAGTGAGCCAATATTTTTTTCTCTTATTACGCTGTTTCGCTGAGTTATTAATTAAAACTTGTAATAATAATATATATAATACGACGACCTCCGAGGTCCCGGGTTCGATTCCTTTCCGAGTCGATGTAGATTAACATTAGTTTTCTATGTTGTCTTGGGTGTTTGTGGTACTGTCGTTACTTCTGATTTTCCATAAGTGCTTTAGTTACTTACATTGGGTTCAGAGTAATGTATGTATGTGATGTTGTCTCATATATATTATGGCAATTAAAAACGATTACAAAGTTTTATTATCATAATTTGTGATAAGCATTTCAAATGTCGGCTGATATTCCTTATTTAAGCATAGCGTAAGTTCAACCTTCAACGTTCTATTGTTGTGCAGCATTGCGCAACATGAAGCGATTACAGGTAATTTAAAGTCCGTGTGTCCATTCATGTTGAATTAATTGTTCTTTCCGTAGCGATGTATAAAATATCCTTTTTCCGATCTAAAACCACAGGATTCTGTAAGCCACGTTCCCACATATTCAAAAATTGTTTTTTTAAATAAAAGTTATAAATTGCTCATGCATTCAATGACACATTACTCACTATAAAGATTTTTTCTTTTCAACTAACAGTATCTTAAGATATTGATAATGTAAACGTTTTATTTGAATACTAGCAAAACTCGGTCGACGTTGATCTGCCTAAGTTATAGGTATCGCTTGGATAAAGGTTGCTGTCAGTAACCTAAATGGAACTATCAAAACTTTTAACAAATATGTGTATGTATATTATTATTTTATATCTCATTGGGTAAGAAACACGTGTATAAAACGTTATATTTTTATATAAACAATGTATTCGTGCACATTTTGTTTCTAACGATCCGAATGCCTTTTCTACTATGCAGCGAAATTAAAAAGTATTCTACGTTTTGTGCAGCTGTTGCTATCTAAGGGTTTTTTTTTCGTATTTGCTTAGGTGGCCCGGACGTTAGCCCAATTGTTCTTGTAACTTTTATTAAGGGATACGGGTCGATACATTGTAATCATAGGCAATGTTCCAACTTTAACGCCGCTAAGTGACACACATGTTGCCAGATCGCTTAGCAAATTGCAAACAGCCGTTGTAAGCCTTTAAGATTTGGTAACATTATCATAACGATATTATAAATGTATTAGGTTTTTTTTTTTGAAAAATTCTTTCGTCTTGTGACTAAACTCTATTTGATTGTGTCGGTTATGCTATTCCAGGGGATTACGAAAGTAAGGTTACAAACTGCATCTGTGTTTATTCACAGATCGTCTCGGCTGGTCGTCAGTTATTAGTCACAAATCTGAGCTCTACACCTTTCTTCGAGTTCAAGGTTGCTACATACCAATTTCGGTTTCAATTCGGTTCAGTGATTAGAGAGACGGCCGTGAAATAGCGACACACAGACAGACTATACTTTCGCATGTACATATATTATAATTAGTATAAATAATAAATCCTGCGTTAGTTACAGTGCCGTAAATAGCCTATTCTGCGCCCTGTCATCCCCTTTGCCTATTGTCTCACTCACTAAAACTTAAACGCAGGCTCACTACTGCAAATGCATTGCCCATTAACGATAAACACTAAACACAAATACGCTCGTGCGCTGCCAAAAAAAATGAGCAGGATGTATGTTTTTAATGATACTAGCATGTAAATACGTTTGTATTGTCTTGTTGTTGTTTGTGTTGAATCGAGTACTAGGGGCTCAGGGGAATCTTAGCAAGAGCAAAACGAAAAAACAATAGTCCTGTCGAAACTGTCTATTCTTGCGCCCCCGAGTCTTCGCCCTGTGCCTGGGCACCGGTGGCATCGCCCTATTTACGCCACTGGTTAGTTATCTAGCTGCCCTTGAGATTGGTCAACGTGAAGGAAACCGGTCAACACGATAGCATCATAGCCATCATTAATATGTTAATTAATTTTTGAGCACAAATTAAACTATAGTTTAAGATGCTGACACAGACGAAGAGAAAGTTGTCGGTCGAGGCGCTTTAAAAGCGAACGCTGCCAAAGCTATAAAAGATAAACAGAACTTTGTATAAGAATTTTGTAGATCTTCAAAACGTCTGATGCATCACAAATGACAGCGCTATCTTTTATAGTATCGGTAAAATCCTTATTTTTCTCAAAGAGTATGTATGTATAGCCAGTGGATGAATAAAACTGTTAAGATTGACATTTCGCTTTTATTATTAATAAACCACATTGACTATAACTGTATTGAAGAAAAAGATGTTACTTAGAAACAGGGCCATTAGTTTGTTTTATTAGCCATGCCAGTCGGTTATCTCTACTCGATGATAAGATAAAAAACGAATTATATTCTTTCCTATCTATTTAATAAATCAGTTGCAATATTATCAATACAAGTAAAAACATGTGATATGGTTTTCATTAAAATTATATTATTCATTCATTTGTTTTCTATTTGAATGAACTTTTATCTATTAATTAATATCTGTATCGTAAACACGAGAATTTATAACTTATCCTTGCTTATTTATGGTAAGAAATCGTTAAATAAATAAAACACTGTTACCGTCCGCGTTTCGCTAGTCAATTAATTTAAACAGAAAACAAACAAATATATGATGCTGGTAAAACAAAATAATGGAGAATTGATTAAGGACTTTTTTTGGTCCCCTTTATTTATTATTAGTAATAAATAAAGGGTAACTACTATGTAAAAAATAAGATTTATTTATTAAATAATTAGGATCTAATACTTGTTGATAAATAGAAATAAATAAAATAATACAATTAAATTGATCAAGCTTGTTTCAAGAAAAGTTCTTAAACTAAACTCTTCTCCTAATTATAGTATCGTTTATTTTCCAACGTTTTCGTAATTCTGTACCTTACTTATTCTAATAATTACAGTAGAACTTCTCCCGAACCAAGAAAGTATTTGGGTAACTTTTTATTCCTTGTAATAAAAACTCTGTCGCAATTTAGCAAACTTTAATCAGCTTCCTGAAACCTCTAAAAATACAAAACAGAAGTGTATATTTGTTATAATACTTGTATATATATGTTCAAAACATACGATTATTGTCGTATACGAAATGCCACATTGGCATTTCGTATACGACAATAATAATAATAATCATGAAACTAATTATTACCTAAAAATTTTATTTCTATTTAAGATTATTTTTTATGAAATAGATATTTCTTCAAGTCATTTTATTTTCAGTTCCAATCGCTTCGATAGAAAATAAAAATCAAGTGTTTCCATTGAAAGGTCTAGAATTGAAATCGATATCGCGAAGATTAAACGAAAAATCTTTTACAATAGGAATCTACGTCTTTTCGCTTGATAGCAACGTTGCTCTCGTCTCGCCGCGTGAGTTATTCCGCTAGATTGCACTCCGGACCTCCGGGCTGGGGCACCACCACGACCATGCCAAGCCAGCCATGAACGTTGATAATTTGTCACTTCGTTGGTTTCAACTCGCTACAATTTTTTATATGCTATGTACTTAATATTGTAATCGTAAAGTATCTGTAATTACCATTGATTAATTGAGTAATGCTGATTATAGTCATTTATTTACACAATCAGACAAATTGGTCCATTGAATGGAACATAGATATTTACCAATAAATTGCTTCGTATATATATAGAAATGTCGAATAAATCGCGGTCGACTAATCTACGATACCTCCTCAAAATAAGAAGATAAATGTTTGTATTTACTTTCGATTTATTCTCAAGCTATTTCCATTTCCCTTGGGTATAAACCCATCTACACAAATAGGTAATGTCGGGTATCGGTCGATAGGTCAAATGACGCGACAAGAGAAATTACACGGTCAAACGGACCGTGATGTAATAGCTATCTCTATCTATCTCATATAACAAACGCTTGATGGAATTAGTCATTAAGGGATGATGTATAATGTATAAGACGGTAAGGTTGAATAAATAAAACTTCTATCAGACATTAGTGTTTATTGTCACATGTTTAGTAAGCCGTCAGTTGTGAATAAAATGGCTCTATTATAGCGATGTCGGAGCTTCTGAGACTAGTTCTATATTTGTCGTCGGCTTTACGCAAAATCCGTAACATTATATTTAAGCGTAAGGCTTAAGCTTATGAACTGTTTAATTATAATAGAATTATAGCATAATGCGGTCATTCGTCCTTCACGTTCTTAATTAGGTAAAATGTTGTACACATGTGCTCTTTATTATTAATATCGTGAGTTTATATAGTAGTGATTGTTTCAATTAGCCTTAATTAAACATTGTGACAAGTCCGTTCGTTCACCTTTAATGACAAATATTCGTTAATTAGATATAACGACTTTAAAGTTTGTATTGTACAACGTATGCTAAAGTTACTTCTTATAAAGGAACAATTGGTTAATTAATTATTTTTTATGCAGACCAATACATGCCACGATTCCTAATTTAAATTTCAGTTAAAAAAGAAAAGTTGAATATGTACCTGTTAATTATTATTGATGTTAAATATATCCTCTTGGTAATTCGCATGAAAAAAATACCTTCAATTTTATTACTCTAATACAAAACTTAAGCCGGATTATCTGATGGAAAATATGCTGTAAAACCTAATGCATTAAACAATCGACGAAGAAAAAAAATAGAATTCATTTGAATTATTGAATGAAATGTTAAAAAAATTTCCTCATAATAATTATATTCGTAATCTTTTATAGAATAATTATGTAGTCAACTACAATTTCGTAAATACGCATGTAACCATATTAATAAACATACCATGAAGCTTAAAGGAAACCGTATTAAGTCTGAAGATAAAACGGATGACTTAGTTCCATGTTTATTCATACCACCATTGTTTAGCTAAGCTAGATGAGGATTAAGAAGTCGAAGCCGTTTTTGTGGTAAACGGAAGTAGACTATACAGCGATTCAGATAGACTCGTGAGTCAGATAGTTGTCGTGAGCATATTATGACATTACATCATCGTGTGCTGTCGTATTTCTTCGTGTATTTTCGGCTTTTTTCCTGTACGAATGGTTATAGAGTTTACCGCGTGATATACAATACGTACAATACAACTGATTAGTATATACATTCCGGGATTTTAAAAGAGAGACTTTTCTTCTCAATTTTAAAATTAAAATCAGGGAAAAAATCGTATACGATTTGTAAAATATGTTCTTCACGCACTTTTCACCAATCAACATAATAGAACGTAGATTAAAGGTAATAGCAATGATAGCGGTGAAACTTTACAAAGGTTTTTTATTTATATGAAAGGGGTTTTTTCACACAGATGCTATTTGGCCATTTTTGTTTAAAAATTTTCAGAAAGTAACATTTTTTTGTTGAAACTTAAGTATTTTTTAAATTTGCTATTATTGTCAACCATAATTATGAATTAGGACGTGGTCATGGAAACATTTTTCCAAAGTGCTTCAGTGATTTTTATTTCTGCAACAATTCGCATTTAGAACGAATTCGATAGAACTCAATTTCTAAATTAAGCGGCTCGGTCCATCACTATTCCAATAGGCTATACCATTGTTTCTGAACAATGGTCACTAGACAAGAGTAACATCAGAGTGACTTTTTGTTCATGGATGGCTTTGTTTCCTAGTTAAATTGAGTTGATGTTGTCTCATATTACAATTTCATAACATTGTTCACGGTTATGTAACTAGTTTGAACATACGTTAAATATATGTACGTTTATGTTTGCTTAAAATGCTATTTAAATCCAACGGGTAATGCTGAGAATTTATGGCACCGTGGCGCTACTACATTACATCAGGTAGGGTCACCTGGGTGCACGAATACCTAAAACAGTATGAACGCTTTATCATAACAAAGTTTGAATTAAATATACGGCATCCTGAATTTGTAGTGTGACAAAGTACTGTGGCTCACCGCCATAGTCTCCAGACATTGACACTTTGATAAACGAGCAATGTTTTCTATGTCAATTACAAACATCCTAATTCGCTCCAATTAATTATATAAACTTTGTTGATATATATACATTTACTATAATTACTTTCGGCGCGGCTGGATAAAGTTCGTCAGAACTTACAAGGGCCGTGAGAAAGCACTTTATAATTAGCTAAGAATCGACTAACGGAGTCCCATCAGTTTGATTTTGTACTGAGAATGTGACCCATATACATTGAATAATAAATATCGAAATGCGTTATGTATTACTCGAAACGTAATATTTATTCCTTGCAATCGAGTGTTATTATGATAACGTTAACAATTTTACTGATAAATTGGATTAAATTGAAGAGAAAACGGCTTTGTATTATTACTCAAAAATTGGATGGAGGTTATTTTAACATTGCAATTTCATTGAAACGATAAAAATGATAAAATTTGATATCGAATCAGTTAAACAATGGAAAGCATTATAAATAAAACCTTAAATAATTGAACCTCTTTCTTTATATCATTCATTAAATTATATCGTCAACAAAGATTACGGGACAAATCAAATTCGAAGAGAACTTATACTTGAATTGTTGCTGAAGTTTTCGTCTGAGGCAATTGCGTACCGACTAACAAATGTTCCTTAATTAAGATTCGAACTGTTTTAATTAATTGTACAGCAACGAATGCTGTATACATTACGAATGCTATTTTATTTATCGATCTTATTAATGTGATAGATATTGGCAGAATGTAATTAGATTAGTTTAATTTTATAAAAGATATCGATGTCATTAAAATAACACGTTCTCTTATGGTGCGTTAATAATGGAATATTTATTTAAATGTATTTTAAATAAGTCAATGATCAATATTGTGAATATGAAAGTGTGTAAGGATTTGTTACTCAATCACGCCAAGTTGGCACAGGTATTGCCTGGACCTATCCAGACTAAACATGTGCCAAAAAATTCTAATACTACATAGGTGAATTCTCATCTTGGATAAATGTATCTCTAACGTGTATCACCCATATACTTGCTTTACAAGCGGGAGGAACCTACGTAGAGTAAAATTAAGAAGACTGTGCACTTTTATAGACCGGATATTATGTAAAGAAAAATAAGAACTTATAGATTTTACTGTGTCTAATACTCTTAACATAGCTTTAACTTTTACCAAAACATTGTCGAGTATACAGATTTGTCTATCGAAATTAAATCTCAGTGGAAAGAAAAAGTCGTTAAAACTATACCCATTATCATTTTGTCAGCTGAAGTGGGTCGGCATTTATAGTGAATTTGATGATAGTAGGGGTTGTTTCTTAAAGGGGTTGTTCCCCTCTCTCGAAATTCACCACTCCCAACCCGCGGAAACCCATAGTTTTTTTTTAATGTGCGTTTAAAGTTACGTGTAACGGATCGATATTTTACATTATAATTAACCTTAAAACATTATTTTTATGTTTATTAGCTTTTTTCTGTATTATATTTTAACAAATACTATATTAATTTATAGTAAAAAAAAAACGTGTAAAAGTTTAATTTAATTTTGTAGTGAAGCGATTCTTTTGTAAAGAAAATAATAATCACCCAGAAGATTTTACGAACATGATAATAGAATACAATATAACATAAAATATAAAAAAAGATGCATTTATCGCATTATTAAATTTAGTCAAGTATATATACAGATAAATGGTTCTTATAAATTTCTAAAATATACCTATTGTTGTTTCTATTTTTCACCCAAAATTAACAGCTGTGAGGGGCACAGGAGTGGCGAAGCCACTCCGGCAACAAAAATAGTAGATAGTTATAGTAGCTAAGGATAGGTTAGGTTAGGTTAGATTTTATGACCAAACGCTGCGCAAGCCGAGCGAGCGAAGCGAGCGTGCCGCGGCAGCGGCCGCGGCCGGCGCAGCGCCAGAAATCACATTGTATACCAATAATTGGAATTTTATATCTCTCCCCTTCCAAAATTTAACTAACAGTACGAATTTTGATGATTTTAGTATTGAAATTTAAAAATTGAAAAAAAAAAAACTAATGATTTCCGCGCGGGGGGAGTGGTGGTGTAGGTACTATACCACCCCCCCTTACCCCCCACCCCTTCCCCAACCTTAAATTCGGGATGCGAATTTCTAATGCAATCCCGCTGAAGTCATTCCTCTCTCACTGTTCTCTAGCTTACAGGCTCTTTGTATACACAAACTCACATTTATTTTTATAGGAAGCAGTCATAATCAATATATGTTATTATTATTGATGTTAAATATATCCTCTTGGTAATTCGCATGAAAAAAATACCTTCAATTTTATTACTCTAATACAAAACTTAAGCCGGATTATCTGATGGAAAATATGCTGTAAAACCTAATGCATTAAACAATCGACGAAGAAAAAAAATAGAATTCATTTGAATTATTGAATGAAATGTTAAAAAAATTTCCTCATAATAATTATATTCGTAATCTTTTATAGAATAATTATGTAGTCAACTACAATTTCGTAAATACGCATGTAACCATATTAATAAACATACCATGAAGCTTAAAGGAAACCGTATTAAGTCTGAAGATAAAACGGATGACTTAGTTCCATGTTTATTCATACCACCATTGTTTAGCTAAGCTAGATGAGGATTAAGAAGTCGAAGCCGTTTTTGTGGTAAACGGAAGTAGACTATACAGCGATTCAGATAGACTCGTGAGTCAGATAGTTGTCGTGAGCATATTATGACATTACATCATCGTGTGCTGTCGTATTTCTTCGTGTATTTTCGGCTTTTTTCCTGTACGAATGGTTATAGAGTTTACCGCGTGATATACAATACGTACAATACAACTGATTAGTATATACATTCCGGGATTTTAAAAGAGAGACTTTTCTTCTCATTTTTAAAATTAAAATCAGGGAAAAAATCGTATACGATTTGTAAAATATGTTCTTCACGCACTTTTCACCAATCAACATAATAGAACGTAGATTAAAGGTAATAGCAATGATAGCGGTGAAACTTTACAAAGGTTTTTTATTTATATGAAAGGGGTTTTTTCACACAGATGCTATTTGGCCATTTTTGTTTAAAAATTTTCAGAAAGTAACATTTTTTTGTTGAAACTTAAGTATTTTTTAAATTTGCTATTATTGTCAACCATAATTATGAATTAGGACGTGGTCATGGAAACATTTTTCCAAAGTGCTCCAGTGATTTTTATTTCTGCAACAATTCGCATTTAGAACGAATTCGATAGAACTCAATTTCTAAATTAAGCGGCTCGGTCCATCACTATTCCAATAGGCTATACCATTGTTTCTGAACAATGGTCACTAGACAAGAGTAACATCAGAGTGACTTTTTGTTCATGGATGGCTTTGTTTCCTAGTTAAATTGAGTTGATGTTGTCTCATATTACAATTTCATAACATTGTTCACGGTTATGAAACTAGTTTGAACATACGTTAAATATATGTACGTTTATGTTTGCTTAAAATGCTATTTAAATCCAACGGGTAATGCTGAGAATTTATGGCACCGTGGCGCTACTACATTACATCAGGTAGGGTCACCTGGGTGCACGAATACCTAAAACAGTATGAACGCTTTATCATAACAAAGTTTGAATTAAATATACGGCATCCTGAATTTGTAGTGTGACAAAGTACTGTGGCTCACCGCCATAGTCTCCAGACATTGACACTTTGATAAACGAGCAATGTTTTCTATGTCAATTACAAACATCCTAATTCGCTCCAATTAATTATATAAACTTTGTTGATATATATACATTTACTATAATTACTTTCGGCGCGGCTGGATAAAGTTCGTCAGAACTTACAAGGGCCGTGAGAAAGCACTTTATAATTAGCTAAGAATCGACTAACGGAGTCCCAACAGTTTGATTTTGTACTGAGAATGTGACCCATATACATTGAATAATAAATATCGAAATGCGTTATGTATTACTCGAAACGTAATATTTATTCCTTGTAATCGAGTGTTATTATGATAACGTTAACAATTTTACTGATAAATTGGATTAAATTGAAGAGAAAACGGCTTTGTATTATTACTCAAAAATTAGATGGAGGTTATTTTAACATTGCAATTTCATTGAAACGATAAAAATGATAAAATTTGATATCGAATCTGTTAAACAATGGAAGGCATTATAAATAAAACCTTAAATAATAGAACCTCTTTCTTTATATCATTCATTAAATTATATCGTCAACAAAGATTACGGGACAAATCAAATTCGAAGAGAACTTATACTTGAATTGTTGCTGAAGTTTTCCTCTGAGGCAATTGCGTACCGACTAACAAATGTTCCTTAATTAAGATTCGAACTGTTTTAATTAATTGTACAGCAACGAATGCTGTATACATTACGAATGCTATTTTATTTATCGATCTTATTAATGTGATAGATATTGGCAGAATGTAATTAGATTAGTTTAATTTTATAAAATATATCGATGTCATTAAAATAACACGTTCTCTTATGGTGCGTTAATAATGGAATATTTATTTAAATGTATTTTAAATAAGTCAATGATCAATATTGTAAATATGAAAGTGTGTAAGGATTAGTTACTCAATCACGCCAAGTTGGCACAGGTATTGCCTGGACCTATCCAGACTAAACATGTGCCAAAAAATTCTAATACTACATAGGTGAATTCTCATCTTGGATAAATGTATTATCATTTTGTCAGCTGAAGTCATTCCTCTCTCACTGTTCTCTAGCTTACAGGCTCTTTGTATACACAAACTCACATTTATTTTTATAGGAAGCAGTCATAATCAATATATGCAAAATTGTTTGGAAATTCCCATCCGATGATCCTGTACTCTTGACTGTTTTTTATTTGGACGAAGTCCCGCTTAAACGGGAAAGAAAATTCGATAAAAGTGAGCAGTGCGAATTAATAGTAATATAATAATGAAAGTAAAATAATTTCACATAAGCGTTTTACGTTGATGAATTAAGAACGTTTTGTGTCAAGTATGTTAGATTAGTTGTATTACTTACTGTCAATATAATATGTTATTACTTCCAACATAATATTCGAAGTGTACAGTGATTAACTATACTTAGAACTTGTATAACTTTTATTAGCTAATTACTACTTCACATGCTCACGAGGAAAATATCTTAGGAAACTACGTGCCTTGTGAAGAATAATAGCTTAATATACTTGCCTAAGTGAGGTCTGATTATTTATTTCACTTAATGTACGGGCACAGCAGGCATATTGTGTGACGATGTGGAACATTATGTGACTGTTTCTTAAGTAAATCAAACGAAGTTTCGTGTGGGTATAAATTACAATATAAATTGTAGTATCGCGTGGAGGGTAAGAGGCAATCAAAGGCGCGGCTTAGAAATATAACTATCCATTAGCGATATGTCACCTTAGCAATTCTGTTATTATATTGATATCCAAATCAAGTGTAGTCTTCGCAATAACTATAGTATTATAAGTGCTTATCAAATACTAGTGACTCGCCCCGGCTTCCCATCGGTGCAATGTTGATACTAAATACACTACAATTTTTTTCCTGTTGCTTTACTATATTGTATTATATACAAAAAACATTCTCTCGAATCTGTCTATCTATTAAAAAAAAAACTGCATCAAAATCCGTTGTGTAATTTAAAAGACAGACAGCGGTAAGTCACTTTTTTTTACTATGTAATAAAGAGGCTTTTATGACCGTTTACAAATACGTTTCGGCTGACTCGTTGATCTCTTGACAAGCTTATAAGGTCAGATATTTCGAAATTCTAATTTTAAACCTCGGGGTTGGCCGATAAAAGGTTATTGGTTTTTTCCGTCGAGAATTTATTTAGCGGCATGTAGTCTGAAAATTGGAAACGTTTGCCGTGCCTTAAAATGCTTTAATTCCTGCGCTTGAACTTTTTCAGGTTACGAGAATGAGAGAATAGAAACTACACTTTTAAATTTTACGTTGTTATTATAGTGCACCGGTGTTCACCCACAGGCTTCTGATAGAGAAATTACAGCGTCTGATATTTTCTATAAAGCTTGGTACCTTTAGGTGCCCTGACAACACGGGCATCAATTGCAAATGAATTTCAGTATATAACGTAGGACTTTAATTTAAACCAAGTGTCACCGTAATGTAACGATTACAGGCTACAATTTGATAAGTAAGGATACCTGCCTATATTGTTGAATTCCAATACAACATTGAGAATTTAAAAATATGCGATGATTTCTTTGCAATGTTTGACTAATCGAAGCTATTAAACGTGCAGTTTCAGTACGTTCAAACAGCAATATCAGCATACTTATATTGAAAATATGTATGTATGTATCCATGTATCCATGTATCTATCATGTGTAGAGTATATTTTGGCGCAGCTGGATTATAGTAAATCCCTTCAAAATTCGATTACAGTTTTTATTTTGTCTTCAAGTGACATTTTGTTTTTCTACACATTACCACAGTATTGTATATCTTTCTGAGAGGGTTACGACCCGTTTTTGTCATTTCACGTTTCGAGAGGTCGTCTTTCAGACTCTATTGTAATTTTAGGTCAAGCAGAAAGTAAACAATATGGTCGAAGTCTCTTCAAATTACATGACAACCTAATAAATTGAAAAGGTCTTATAGAACATCATTTTCTCGAACGATATTTCGCTGAAATAGGTTTTTAAAGACATTTTAGGGTGTATATTTTATATTTGGTTGTAAAATAATACATAAAAATTCATAAGTTTGCGGTACTCTTTAACATTTCTTGATAGTCATGTAATTTATACTTGTCATAAATATCTCGTAATGCTAGTCTCACTGAGCTAACAATTTGCTCTGTAAAGTTAATTTTATTACAATATTATGTTATAATGTTGCATAGTAGCGGCATGGTTAAAGTAGTTATTATTTTATATTTATTATGATAGATACTAATTTGTAAAAGATGAAGCTATAAATTATTGATTATAAAAGGTACCGAATATCAGTTGATAAGTGGTAATTTCCGGGCATACATTTTGACACTCTAAAAATATTAGGCATTTTTTACAACTTAAATACGCTGTCTACTACGAGATCTTAATACATATGTATATACATGGCTATTAATGAAACTGGTTGAACCTTCCCGTAACACATAAATGCAAAGTTTTGCGGATCAGCTGTCGATGTATTTACAAACTCTCATATAACTCTTAACACTGCAATTATTTACTGAAAATGAAACAAACACAATTACAAGAAATTTTTCCATAAAATTTTATTCGAATAATGATCTCATATAAAAGCTATAAAATGGTAAATAAGAAATAATTTTCGTAGATGAAATACGTAGACTTCTGAAATTTTACATATTCGCGGTACGTTACCCGCGCTCCTAGGGCGACCTCGTAATGTTATCACTCACGGGTCGTCGATTTAGCTTCGTCGAAAATTACAGCCTCCGTGTTACACGCTGCGTATACGTTTCGTAAATACTAATATCTCTCCGCGAACAACTTGAATAAGCTTTTATTAGACATGGTGAAATTTATAGTGTAACAAATAGAAATCTTTATTTAAGCTATACGTTCTGTTATATACTTTAATGATGGATGGTATGAGTACTCCCAGATATCAAATATTTACCGTATATAAGCGAAAAAATAAATGATATTATTGTTTTGTGAGATAAACCGTAATAGAAAGGTCTCATTTTGGAAATTATACGTACCAAAAAGGTCTAAATAGTTAATGCTCAATAATAAGTTATTAGCCATTTTGTAGTGGATGATTTTAAATGTTTCAATAAAGTTGATATTATTATTATTACTACTGCAGGGTTGAGCTTTATTTTGTGGCTTCTGTTCTTGTATTTTCATAAGGAAAAGATGCCTATCATTACGCTTCGGTTAATCTTTATTTACGTTGTTTGCGCGGTGAAAATAAAATCTTATGAATGTTTTGTGTGATGAATACCAAATTCACGCTACGTTAAGCCTTTTTGTTTTAATTTCATAATAGTCAAGAAAATTACAAGTTATATTACAGAAAATTCAACGTAAGAGTATTAAAAATAAAGTCTGAATCTCTATTTCCCAAGCGCATCTATTATTGTACAACAAGCGCCTCTAAGCGGATTAAAAAGGGCATTTACCATGTAATAAGGCTTGTTAAGATTTTATATAACAGCTACTAACTTCACAACAAAATACTTTGGTAAGTGTATTTTAAGTTAAATCGTTAGCTACCAAAGATATAATAGTTCCTTTCAGCTTGCTGGCGAAATTCCAATTTTGCTAAAGATTAATCAATCTCTACGTCGCAACTTTAGCTTGGATTAATATTGGATTTTTAGTTTAATATCCATTTTGTTTCGTAAGTATATTTACAGCTTTAGAAAATTTTCTTTTTCAAGTCGATACACTTTACGACGATAGTATATAATAAGTATGCAATTTTCTGTTTAGGTTCCATGCAGGTAATTCTTCTACAGAGTAATTTAAATTTGTGTTTATTTAACATTTTGTTTTATTTTTTTCAACGTACAATGTAAGCTACTGTACTTAAAGACAGTTAATGATGAATGTCCACTGGTAATGTAAGATCGTTATATCATGTGAGCCAACATGACACATCATATTTAACGACTTATTTGCTATATTATTCATAGCAGCAGGATTGTTGAATATGTAGCTAGGTTATATACATACATATAATTAATGTCGCTGATTTAAAGAGTGATTTTGCGTTATCGATAAATACACATGTCTCGTGAGAACCTTGTACCTCCTGTTCTGTACCCACAGTATCACAGGTCCTTTTTAGAACAATTCCTTGAACTATATTATAATGCGACAGCAGGTATCGTAATTTCCGCGTATCAATGGTGTAAAATAATAATAATATAAAAAAAAGTAATTGAGTAAGTGAGTAACTTAATATATCAATGTATATCCAAAAAAAGTAATAAAAGAAGACAATAAATAGAAATTCAGGGACGTGTTAATTTGTAAAGAAGAAGAATTTTTTTATACGAAATAGGTTAACATTCATATACATTTTAATTTTCCGGTCACGATAATCGAGAAAAAAGGTGTTAATTGAAAATGAAGCGATTGAACGTACACATATCCACGCCCTTACCAACTTAATTACACGGTATCCATTGACTACGTACAAAGAAGCAACTGATCAATGAAAAACAGGAAGTTTATCGATAATAAACGTCCCAGGGTGTATATCTCATTCAGCTTATCTCTAAACTCGATTTGATTAAAATACCCATCTTAAGGGATTTCAAATAAATTGAATGTCTTTCAAATATTCCCCTCTGTATTAAAACAAGTAAATTAGATTTTGAGGTTATAAATGAATGTTCTAATATATCTCTGCCAGCCAGTAATGGACCAGTGATTGCGGTTTATTGCCAAATTTAAGATTCAAATTCTTCTAAATTAGAAAATCAAGCAATATACTATTCAGTATTAATACCAACAACAAAACAATGACACTTTACCAATGGTAAATACTAATATACAAAATTAACTGTACAGACGCAATGGATAGAAGAATGATGCTGGTTTAAAATCCTTAAAGTTTTATTGGCTGTCTTTGTTTCTATGATACCTATATAGGTTGTTAATGTGATCGTAGTCAGCCATATACATGTTTATTTAATAAGTCAATCTGGAACATATGGGATATCCCAAACTTTTTTAATTCCATTTCTTCTCGCTTCTTAATTTTTCTAAAGAAGATATTTCCATTAGCCGGACATTTACAGAAGATACATCTTTAAAATTATTGTACTGTTAAAAGCATATTATTTGCTTTACTTTAAATTATTATGATCACTTTTGTTTCTTGTAAAATGTTTCAGAAGTTTAAGTTATGAATTTGAAATTATGAAGACAATTTATCACTTGTTACTGATGATTTTTAGGTTATTAACACAAATAAGGCTAACTTTCAAATTAAAGTCAAAGTTGGATGAGATTTTATTGATGGGGGTCTGTTTCGAATAATTGACATAATTTCGTTTCAAAACTTATTTATCGATCTTGTTTCTAACACGATGAAATTAAAGTCGAATGGAAGCCCATTAGAAGCGATAATTCCATCCAGACTGCTCTTTTTAGTTGCTATGGTTTAATTCCATCCAGACTGCTAGTTTTAGTTGCTATGGTTTAATTCCACTTAGACTACTAGTTTTAGTTGCTATGGTTTTATATTTTGTAAAATGGGTTGTAGGTAGTTGTAGGGGGTAAATGGATCACCTGATAGTAAAAGCTTAGGTCACCCAAAGAGAGATGAGTGCATTGGACATTCCATACAACGTCAATGCGTGGAAACCAAAGTGTTATGACCTTTAAGTTACACTGGCTTACTCTTTTCGTTCAAACTAGAACCCAATTCCTATCTAATCGATCTTGTACACAGACTTACCAGTAAGTAACTTCTATTGTTTTGTCCGAATTTTTACTTCAAGAGTATGTGCAACTGTTCGTAAATATCGCAACCCACTCAGAATGTAGCATTGCATACTTATATTTTATATATCTGTGCTTCCAATTGGGCAGGACCACACACTTACTATTAAGTAGCCCATTTGTAAATGTTCATCTTCATCATCATAATTATCATTATCATTACGATCTTGATGATGAACCTGTATTATTCCACCGCTGGACGTTGGTCTTCCCCAAGGTGCGCCACTGAACCCGATCTTCGGCTCTTCTCAACCACGTTCTACCTACCACGGCAATTTTCCTTACATAATCGTTCTTATTTTTGTAAATCCTTTAAGTATTACATTGACAGTTCTGAGGTAGCAGCCAGTGTCTGGAGTGAATTTTAAATAAAACGTTTCTCTTAAAATTATTGCCTATTATTGTCGCTAAAGATGTTTAAATTGGCTTATAAATGTGAGTCTCTTTAATTAAAACGAACGGCACTCAACTTTAATTTGCAAGAGTCGCTGAAAGACAACTTAATGATATCTTTGAAGGGGGAAATTGTTACGTTTTCCATTTAACAAAGAGGAGAGTGCATTCGACTTTGTCGTTCTAAACGTCTTTTCTTATTTACAAACTACCCAATATATGTATAAATAGTAATAATTATAGTATATCTGATCTTGCTAGAAATGTATTAAAATTTCATCAAATTTCAACCAATGGGTGAAAATTAGTTTTCCAATGTCAATTTGTCGGTTTTCATTTAAACACCAAATGAAATTCAGACATACCGTCAGAAATATTTTGGTGATTTACGGATATAATTTTTATGTTGCCGACATATTAGATTTCGGAACACACCATATAATTTGTCTCGTAACGCGATCCCCCTAAGCCATGTGTCGCCATTACGAAACCAATTGAAATTACTTTAGCTCACAGGAAATATTGAAGTTCGCTTACTGCTTAGCTTTAAATTTGAGTTTTAAAAGAAGTAAAATGCTTTTAATTTTACAATACGAATAAGCGTAGGTACTCGTATAACCCGAGAGCTATCGAATAGTCGGACCAGGGATTTAGCTGAAAGCAAGTGCTCTTTGACCCAGCGAAGAGCTCTCGTTTTCACGGCCCCTGCGTCAGAATGGAATGAAAAATATAAGCATAGAAAGTATGTATTCAAATTAATATCGTACGTTATAGCCTCGAAGTTCTGTACGTTGCCATTACATCAGTTCAACGATATTAAAAGATTTGGTTTGAATTTTATAATAAAGTATAGGCCTCACTTTAAGCAGGCACATCTACTCACTAATAACTTGCTACTTCATATTACCAAAGATAACACAATGTTTTTTTACTAGGTCTTATTTGTAGCACTCACTTTCTAGGAGGTAACATTTTTGCCGTACTTAATATTTAACTGCGATATCAAATATATCTTGAAGTACCTACCATATCCCCCCTATCTCCCCGCCCCTATTTCGCTCGGTTATATAACAGATTCTGTCATACATGATTGCAAACGACAGCTGTCAAAAGAAACAATTTTCCCCTGCTTTTGCAAAATTTTTCATGAATACTTCGCTCCTGTTGGTCGTATCGTGATTAAATGCGCTTATAGCCTTCCTCGACAAATTGGGCTATCTAACACCGATTTTTTCAAATCGGTCCAGTATTTCCTGAGATTAGTGCGTTCGTTTTAGAGGATATTGGAATATAGTAATTAAATACAATAATATTTTACATGATTTGTGTACATATTGTCATGGTCATATTTCCTTTTTCTACTTTAACGTGGCACAAAAGGGAAGCAGAAACGGAACAGAACTGCCATAAGCCAGGGCGCAAGGTTGCTTAAAATAATTTCGACGCACATTGCCAATAATGGTAAAGCGTTGGAAAATAAGTGAGGCTCTAGGGGGCTTCATTTATCAAAAAGGTTTGTTCAAAAAAATTATTTCTTAGTCAGGAGTAAGCCAGACGGCTGCTCGCAACCAGCCTTATTATGCTTACTACAAGGCTTGTAAATAATATTATATTAATTGGTACAGGATTTTACAATTAATATTAACACTTAATTACCGGTATTAATTTTAATAGCGTGTATATTTGTAATAAATTATCTGATTTTAGAATTTATTTTATGATAGAAGTTGGAAATTTATTTTATTATTATACATAAATATTAATTTTATATTATATTTAAATCTGTCTGTAATGAGCTTACTAAGGTACCCATTGCTATCGTGGAATCATTTTATAGAACTTTGTTTTACATATTAGTGAAGGAGAAGATATTTAAATTAGTAAATACTTAAAAGTAACAAATTGACATTAAATTACAGATGCATCAGCATTCAGCAAACATCTATATTAAGATATACGTCCATTCTTCATTGTGATGACGTCATTAATTAATCTGTGTCCATATCGATATCTCATTTACCAACATTGATAGTCCATGGGTTTTCCGGTTACAAAATACAACATGGATGCTTACACAGCGTATAATATAATTACTATATTGTACCATTATAGTGAGATAAATTATAGCAGTGTACATTTTTAGTAAATTAAAGCTTAATTGGTCCATATTAATCATCAGCGGTATTTGCATATATTTCAAAGGGATCGATTATACAAAGTAGCCGGGGTATAGCAGCAGTATACTGTAACTCCTCGGATTTGATTTTTAAGATGTTTTAATTACAATTTAAACTCAAAAGTCTGCGTTTCATCGACGCTTTAATAAGAGGTGTAATTTTGTGGTGACAGTTTCTATGGGCGCAACTGGATATTAAGTAACTTTCGCGTTTTAATCATAATTTTTCTTAATCAATGTTCTCCGAATGTATGCTTAGCGCTAAAAAGGTATATATAAATGTATATAACTCTGTGCAAACGAACTTTTAAAATGAATATTTTTAAAGTAAAAAAAAAAAACATATCGATGAAAAAGTGTTGGAAATTCAAAATCATGTTTTGCGTCAATATAGCACATTTTTACAAATCGCCTTGCGATGTAAAAAACAAAGGTTCGATGCTGACCATTTGGGCTATTGCCCAATCTAGCACGCGCTTTACGCTTAATACTCCAAGTATTAAAATCAGGGTATACTTAATCCTTAGAAGCCAGACTGACTATATTACTTATTAAAAAAACGTCATATCAAGCAATGATCATTTAGTTTAGTTAAATTGATTGCAAATACGCGGTGACGGAACCCCATCTCGTAACTTCGGGTGTGACACGCTGCAATCCTGTGCAGTTCACCTGGCGCGGAATTGACAATCGATTATCGTACGATGCCGTGTGACTAATTGAAGTAGCACCCATTAATACAGCCGTCTCTGCGACGTTTCCTGATGGATATGTGGTTCTGTTGTCACTACATTATGTTTTAAGATTTCTCGTAATTGCATGAAATGTCTTTAAATGATTTTGTTTTATTTTATTCGTTGGAGTATTCACATTTACTATATACTTATGGACAAATGGAGCGCCTTATGGTAAATAGTCACCACCAAAACATGACGCTGTAATTATTCAATTCCTTCATATCCATCTTGGAAACTAAGAAGTTATGACCTTGTACTATTCTTTGCCCATCCTTCAAACCGTAACAATACTAAGTATTGCCGGTTTCCCTAGAGTATCAGATGGACCAGACACGCTTAAGCCCTTAACCAATAAAATATTTTTAGTATAATAATTCTAAAATATAATAATTCTAAAACTTTCCTCATAATACTTTTTCTCGTGGTTTCAGATAACCGTAACACGATGAGTTGTGTTATTAAACTTATTTTGTTTGAATACAAATTACAACATTATATGAGTTACAGAAATTTATACAATGTGTAATGCAAAAAGTTTGGTTATGTTTTGGGTCTCGATTTCATGTATTATTTAAAATAAATTGAATAGAGGATTTTATCACGTGGTCTTTGTTCTAAATATGACGTAACCTATCACATTTTTTTAGCCCGCCTGGATACGTACCACCCACTCAAACAAACAACAGTACTCAGTATTACTGTGTTCCGGTTTGGAGGGTGAATGAGCCAGTGTAACTACAGGCACAAGGGACAAAACATCTTAGTTCCCAGGGTTGGTGGCGCATTGGCGATGTAAGGAATGGTTAATATTTCTTACAGCGCCATTGTCTATGGGTGATCAACTTACCATCAGGTGGCCTATAGGCTCGTCCGCCAACTTATAAAAAAAACATGCCACAGTAAAGTATTTATTGCGCAATTGATCTATGATCGAATGCAGTGAGTGTATCTAGCTCACCTTCCTACTCAATGACATTGACAATTGATTTGAATGAAAGCAGCAGTTATATTAACAGATATATGTCATTGCTAGCTCGGCATAGCACTTGAGAACTTCGAAACTACGTCATTCTATATTTAAAAACAAAAAAGTGCTCGTGCAATACATTGACGTATAAAGCGTTGCTGGCAGTAAGCGATACCTACCTACACGGATTTGCAGTGAGACTGACGACTGGTACATCAATAAGTTCGCCTTGTGTTGCATCACAAGAGTATTCGATTTCCCTTTGTGACAAATTGTATCGAGCTTAAATATGACTGAAATGCCGGACTATGACAAATGGCTGTGAACTGAAATATGGCTGAATATTGAAACGCTGGAATAACGTCTATTCATCTCTCACACACCAGTGAATGTTGGCGATAATAGCATAGATAAATCTTGCTTATAGTAAATTATCGGTTTTATGGCTCATTACTTATTTTTTTAGCTTCCCTATATCATTTACGTTTGCATAAGGGAAAACTTTATTAAAACGGTTATATTAAAATGATTGGAGTGCGATGTGAATGTTTTTATTTTTATTATACCTACGTAATAAAAAACGAAATCAAACTTTTTTTATGTAATACTTATTGAAAATACATATTAATATTTAATGATCAAAGTAATACAAAGATTATTCTATCTCCAGTAAATAACAATAGGCGACCGTGGGCAAACACTTATTACTAATATAGCATTCAACAAGTACGTTTTATTAGTAATAAGTGGTAATAATTTGCATTAAAGAAATAAGCATCTTGTTCATTATATAATATACAACCGTATATTTAATACACATATTATAAGAACGATTGATAAAATGATCGATCAAGGAATATTATATGTCGCACATATTTATAAACTATAAAATATGTTTTCGGTTACTTTTCAGACATAACAGTTATGTTGCTACAACACTGAGCTATTTGTGTATAGCTAGACATCTTTTCGGGATGTTCAGTAGATATACTATCCGTTACGTCACAATATGTATTCACAACAACAAATACATATACCCACAACAAAAACGAGGCACTTTATGAAATCTTAATTTTCTTAAGTATTCAAAGGGTGAGCCGATTTTCGTCCCAGTGATTATCCTCACATGAGAACAGTTATGGTCTCATTTTGAAGAAAAGCAGCCGCAATTGTGCAGAAAATTAAAGGTGATTGTTGATTGCAGTGTACTAAATTGTCACAATTTTAAACTTTTTTTAGAGATATAAAGTAAGTTGATATCGCTACACTCCCATTCTGAATGCCATAGTGACATTCAAAGTTTCATTGCAAAATATATAATGTTTCAAATTGAAGTAAATTGTAATATGACTGACAGAAAACAAAAACCTATCAGTTTCGAAATTTCTAAAAAAAACTCTTTTGAACGTGCGACGCTTCGCGGTCGACCCACTGGATTTATTTTATTGGTCATATAATATTTTATTAACACGATAGTCGAGAAGTTACATAAGAAAAACGTGTAACACTTAAGTTTCCGCCTCTGCATTGGTTTCTGCGGCAGTGTCCATAATGATGCCGCATATTATTATTCATTTACTAATAAATAAATTTGAAGATCATCTTGCAAGCTTCACGACGCGCAAACGTGTGGGCGTGCTCAACCCTCGTTATGCCAACACGTGACAATTACACAACGAAATCGTCCTTACATCTCAAGCAACGTGAACTGTATATAAAAAGGATGTTTTCTCAACTAGAAGCTATACGAAATTATACTAAAAATATTTATAAATTCGGCAAATTGTTCTTTACAAGATTATGTGGATAATAAAAGAACTTGGAGTTAGTATTCGTTTCGTATCCTCACGTATCTAGCCATTCTACCGAAGGCTAATACCGCGTCTTAGCGCTTCTTTATTCCTATTATCTCTTTGAAACGTCTTTTAATATTACAGAAGCTACTCTAGGTCTAAATTAAAAAGTTTTTATATATTTTTATGCCTTTTTCTCGTTTTTTTTTTTTTAATACACATAACTCTATCGTCATGACAGTTCCATGTTTATCTTCGTTTCAGCTCTTAACTTTAATTTGAATTATATACATAATCTTAAGCCCGAACAACTTTGGTAAACCCTATGAAAATCCGTTCAATAATTCTTGAGTTAAGAGACGCTAGAACGACGGAAAGATCTCTGTTTCATAATATGAAATATGGATTAAGGAGTCCTCTTCTTAAGTAATAGTTCTTCAAAATCGTATATAAATTTTAAATGGATTCTGCTTACGTCTACGTCTATTAAATGGTATTTGACTTTTTATAAAACTAGGTCATGATAGCGGGCTAACGAATGCCGTTCGGGTATTTTTAAATTGCACTTTACCTCAAAAATAGCGAGCGAATAATTGAAGTTCAACGTCATGACTTGGAAGGCTTTGATGTAGAGTTTTTGGAACTTTTTTTTTCTAATCATATTTACTATAAAGAAGTTTTTAGCAAAAGTTCAAAATCGGTACAGGAATGTATGAGAAAATTTGAGGGACCTTAAAAATTAGAATGTTGACTTATATTTTTTTTATAATTACAAAAATGATGTTAACGTCATTTTACATAGACTTATGTTTAATTAAAAATATATTTATTTTATATCTTCCGAACAAAAAGGGCATTAGGGTTTAATAGAAATATTACAAATGCAAACTACTAAACTTTCACTTTCTGAGCTTTAGGCCTCTACTTCCAGCTCCCTAGGCTAACATTCATATAAACTTTACAATACAACATATAAAAAATTGTTCAATAATATTAATCTTATATGAATAAAATACGCCGATAAAAATGTTCAATAACTATTTTTACTCTTGTTTTTTAATCTATTTTCTTTTTTTTATTCTAAATATATATGCCAGTACCAATTTATGTTTAATGATTTCCTCAAATTGTAATAAAGATTATGATGGAATTTCGCCCAGTGGATGACTATAAGTTTAATAAGTAAAGTAAACGATAGTATCATTTAACTACGTCATATCGTCGTAAAAATAAACTGCTCTTATTACTTTATTCACTCTCCACAGTATTAATGGATGTCGAAGGCAATATAAACACTCAATGTCTCATTGCTACGGATGTAGGTTTATCGTTTATGTGTCTTCAATTTATCACTATTAATTTCTGTGGTCAGTCAAGTGTTGCTTGTCATCTCCATCAAAATACTTTACAACATCTACCTGCTTATAATTGCATCAATTTAAATTATTTTACGTATCTATCTATGTACGTTTTGCATAGACTATCCAGTCGATTGACGGGAGATTGTTTTTGTTCCTTGTATCAATGCTATTTTTTTTCATAACATTATTCAAAAAAATCTCCGTACATACATAAAACACTAGGTATATAATATATATTGAGAAGCCATAGTTAAATTTATGCCTCAATGATTCTACACATCCTAAATTATAGATTGCGTGAATAGTCCTGAACTAGAAATAAAAACCAAGATGGTAGATTTTTGTCAAAAAATCTACCATGTCAGAGAGACATAGAAAAGCTTGAAATTCTTGACATCGATTTCCTGTATGCGTTCGCCACTATATATAAACTATATACACATTTTTAATCGATAGTGGTGCCGAGCTGAAAAATAAAAATGTTACGCAACTGCGGTCCTCAGTTCAATTATTAAAAAAAAAGTTGATCCGGAAATTCTAACATCGATCAAAGCATGCGTGAAAATAAATGTTATGCGATTCAAGGTGTGCTGAATCAATGTGTAAAAAGTTTAACCGCCTCACACTGCTCACCACCGAAAAACGCAGCACCAGCATATATCTAAAAATCAGCTCGATCCATTTGCATTTCCAAATATATAGACTGAAATAACATACAAATCATCCGGCAATATATTAAATATTCGTTTTCGTGCCGTTTGTTAAACATTATTATGATAAAATGAAATTCATAATTTCGAGAAGAGGGAGATATATATTAAAATTATTCATTCATCTACCCTCGTCTGCTTTTAATATTTTTTTTTCTTTCAATTACATTAGAGAGGATTCGCGAATATATTTCTAAATTTGTTTTATTGTTACCTAAAGTTACTGAAAAAATTGGAGTTAATTTGTTTGAGGATTTTTAGGACGTTTTTGGCCGCGGGAATAGTAACATTTTAAAGTTTAATCTAAGTACACCGTTTTTTACAAGTAACGATTACATGAAACGTTTCTTACGTAAAGAATAACCTTGGAAATTAAAACGGACTTCAAGATAGTCTAAAGTAGATTTTACGTAAAAAAATATTATAAGGCCTTTATTTATTACTATTTTAATATGAATAAAATTTAATGTTATAATTTGTATTCTTACAAGCAGTTAGCGTGTGAAATTTAGCTCAGTTTTGGTAGAATTAGTGAAGTATCAGTTGGTAGATTTGACCTCTATTTTTTCTTGCTGAAAAAACGCATTGCGCGTATCCTCCACGTGAAGTGGGGAATATGGAACTCACCGGTGCCCAGGACGCCGAGTGCACACCGGAATACCCACTAAACGAACTAAAAAAAAACGAACTAACACACAACAACACTAAAAACTAACGATACCCTCTCCGTCTTGCGAACGCCACAAGATCGCTTTTCCATACTACTGTGACGTGGTAGATTTTACTTTTACAAATAGGTGAATTACAATTATGTAGTTTATCAAAAGTAAAATTAGTTTTATATAGTTAATATAGAAGATATCACGAAATTGATACTAAATTTTGTTTCAATTCAGACCAAACTGGCATTTATATACCTATATATATTTTATATGATACTTTAATCTTTGATCGTTTTCTCGCGACCTCGTTCACGTGAAAAGCATCCGATTTTGTTATAATTTTTTTTACACGATAGTATTTTTATTTTTTTTTTTAATTAGAGTAACCCGAGCTAAAGTTCATTTATTCGGTTCAGTTATTTTTTAAATTGCCAGAAACAAACAGACGTGCCAACCAATGGAAGCAAAGATTTGAGAAATAGTATTATGCGTTAAGTAGGTGAGGGCGTTTCCATTAAAAATATTGCTCATACCATAATAAGATTTAATGTTAGTAATTGAGAATGAGAAAGTCTCGTTATGTATCTTATGTAAAAGGTTTCAGTAGTTATAAGGTGTCTCGGTATATAAATAAAATTCAGTGGAGTATGGTGGTCTATATCATCAAGTATTATTATTATTATTGTATAAAGTTATGTTGTTAAACTAACTTACTTTCGAATGCTCTATATATTCTGGAAATTTCTAAATTTAATTTCGTGAAATGACGTCATTCTGAAGTTTAGAGAATGCACGAATATATTCGTACATGTTTAGCATTAATTAACTTGATTGAATATATTTAGTATATTTCAAGTAATATGAGGTTTATTATATGTATCATGATTACAAAACTCTAAAACTAAAGATTGATTGTATGCAATATAGGCATTATTCGCATATAAAAACGATTCGCCTCCTTTCCCGTTTGCTATATAGTATATGCAGTATATAGTTCTAGGCTATATGCTTCACACGCCTCGTGGAACATATCAAGCTAACGCTTCAGGCCAATCACTAACCCAATAATAAATGTTAACGTTCATAGAGTCGGATATACTCGAAGATCGATTTACTGGTTCACAGCGATGAGATATATGTCACAAAAAATCAAAATATATTTTATTAGTAGTTGCCCGCGGCTTCTCTCGTGATATAGGGTGCTGGTTGTCATGTATCAGGCAAAAAGTAGCCTATGTCCTTTCAATCAAATTCGTTTCAGCGGTTTAGTCGTGAAAGAACGACAGACAGACAGACAGAGTTACTTCCACGTTTATAATATTCATATAGATTCTAGTAGACTCATAAAAGCACTTTTGAATCGTCATGTTACTTGTTGATTAAATTTAAAGTTACCCCATTTTGGAAAATAGATTCCAAGGTGAAGAACCAAGAGACAATACATGACTAGCTAAGTAAAGTCATTACAAATTCAACGTGGCGGAACTAAAGACGACCTCCGTGGTCAGACAGACAGACAAAGTAATTTCACATTTATAATATTGATATAGATTTAAGTTGGCTATTTTGAATCGTCATTCGTCAATCGTTACATAAAATGAGTGTGGTATTCAATAGGGCCTCGTATTAAAAATATACTTACGATTTGCTGTGCATAATAATCATTATAGATAGTAATCATTCGCTTTTCCTTTTGCAATTTATTTCTGGTCACAGCACAAAGCATAAAGTGCATAAAAACTACTTGAGTAACTTAATAGTTTCTTTACTCAGCTCTCGTAGTTGATGAGAGAAGAGTGAATGATACTATTTTATTTTATTGTAAGACGAGCAAATGGGCTACCTGATAGTAAGGAATAAAAACTCTTACAACACACCAATGTGCCATCAATCTTAGGAGCTACGGTATTATGGGGATTAAGAGGTTATGTCCCTGCGACACATACACACAAATAGCCGACTTTAAATATCTCATTACATATATGTCTGATTCCATTCTTCGAAGCAGTGGATCCAATATTGAGAGATTTTTAAAAAACTAGTAAGAATTATTTTTTTATCATTCACATAAACCAGATTAGAGCAGATATCTAACTTCATAGGATTCGGGATCGAACCCTGATACCTCACGATCTACAGTCGTGTTTTATCCCAGTGGTTTAAATGTTATATAATGTATATATGATACCTTTTCAATTTGTACATGAGCTATCAATTGAAAATCTCGTTTGGGACTAACAAGATCCGCGAGGCCGGATCTCGAGACAAAAACCCCTTTTATCCCTTTGTTATTTTACCCAATTTTCACGAAACCTATCACGGTATAATTGTAATCTGATTTTTTATGTTGTTACCTTCCTGCTTAATGTTTCAATACCACCTTATTATATACAAATTTATGCTAATATTATAAATTCGGAAGTATCTCTTCTTCTCTGCCTGTTACACTTTTAGTACCAAACTAAGGAACCATAATTTATGAAATTTGGTATGAAGGAAGCTTGAACCCAATCAAGAACACAGTTTTTTTTTATAAGTTAAGACTTGACGACCAACCCTTAAAAGTTAGTGTAATATATAAGTACGAAATAATGAAATTGATACGATTTTCTTATCGAATAATAAGTTGTCGTTTATATAGTAATTATGTATTACTATATATTTATTAGTTTTTGGTTCATGAAGAATAATAACTACGACATTTTTTGCCGATTCATTTCTGCATTCCAAACCGTTGCTAGCATTTATTATATCGGGTAAAAATGACGTATCTCGAGTAAAAATAAAGTACTCATAGAAACGTATATGAAAAAACGTATTATATATATATGTCGTACTTTATTCTACATTTTTAAATGAACTGAATTAATGTAAACAACTGACCTAGTGACATATTTGCTAGAAATGTGTAATACATTCGTAATAATACTTTTTTATTATCTTGCGAACATACGATATGACCGTAAAACAAGGACTGTAGCTAGTTACGAGTTATTGATCCTAAATCAGCCTTCTAACAGAATTTACTAATTAAATTACGCATATTGTGTATATTTTATAATTTTGGTTTATGTTAAAAGTAATGGAATCAAAGTAATTTATATATTTTTAATTCTCTTTGATTCGTCTCAATTGTTTGTGTTAGGTTTAAAAACGAAAAGAAAAGTGGCAAAAAGAGGAGAATCTGTTTTAAAACATTTGATACAGGGAATCATGACACGGCTCTAACAAGTAGGCCTATGATATTTGGTCATGACGAATATCCTATGCGGTGATCACAGTACGAGTTTATGCTACATTTTCTTTGGTGATAGGGCTTTGTAATGATTAACGAAAGACGGGCATGCACCGTCTGAAGAGGTACCACCCACTCATCAGTCGTTCTACCATTAAACAGCAACACTTAGTATTGTTATATTTTGCTTTGAAGATCAAATAAGCCAATGTAACTATAGGCTCAAGGGATACATCATACAACATCTCAGCTCCTTAGGTTGGTGTATTGGTGTGATGTTAGAAATAGTTATTATTTCTACACTACTACAACATACCACCAGGTGGCACATCCACCAAACCATTACATAAAAAAAACACAATTCTGAACAAGTTGTAACTTCTTATTGTCGGATTGGAGGATAGTAGAGAGTCAAAATAGTAGCCTACGTATAAATGTTAAATATATCGGAAACATTAGGTCGTGACAGTGTAATAAAATTAATAACAAAGGAACAAAGATAAACGTACCTATTTCAAAAACATGTTTACCTGAACATTAAGGGTTCTCGGGTCAAGAATAATATTTTTATTTGATTAGGAAATCGATTTCAATCTATAAGCTGATGAAAACAAAATATTTTCGAATCCATTAGTGAACTTTGTTAGAAGACTAAAAATAACTTTTTTTTATCACAGATTAATCTAACAAGCTACGAGGTGATCCATCAGAGATAACTAATTTGTTAAAAACCCCACCAAAAGTATATTTTGATATGTCTATATTGTTTAAAACAAAGTCACTTCCCGTCGTATTTGATTAGATTTTTAAACAGACTGGTGTTGGTGCGGTTTTCATTATTTTTTTAATTGATTTAAGTCGAATGTATATCTGTGTAATACTATATGGCATACACTAGATAACAGCTGAAAATTTCAACTTCCCTAGTCGGATAAAAACAAGTATTTTTTTGTGTTTGTTTTTCACTCTTTCAGTTACATCCTTATTGTATCCATATGAACGTACGGTTTGCGCTGTATAGAATCGTTAATATGATTAGTTTGTCATCGCTGATAGCCTCAGACCAATTATTTGAGGCAAAATGAGAATGAGAATAAATTTTAACAGGATGACGGAAATCACCGGTACCTGGTTACGTTTGGTGCTCGAGCGATACGCTCAGAAGTGAAGCGAAGCAGTGATCTGAAAGACGTTCAGAAGTGAAGTGGATTGAACAAAATGATACGGATTAAGTTAATCATATTTACATTAATATGAGTAACATCTAGCCTCGTACAAATACAATTACTTATGTCAACGATGATACGATCCGTTTTATATGAAATAACAAAAGTTATGAGGTTGTGACGAAAGCTGTTTCGTTTGTTCAGCGTCGCTAACAACTCGCTATTTGTCAATTATTCATAATGCAAACTTTGTTAAGATCTTCATTAAAATAGGACTGACGTATTGTAACTAGGGATGTGAATCTTAATTTTGATTTTGACTTAAAATTTCAAGACAAGTATCGGATAGTTTATGTGCTAAATTTTTATTTATAATTCATCTCGTGCTAGAGGGAGGATATCTTTAGAAAACCTGCACGAGAATGAGATCTGCCACATGTAGCTACCAACTCGCTAAAGTACCTCCAAATGTTTACCACTAAAGGGCCTTCGATAATTAAGTTACAAAACTTAAAAATAGGGCTTTTTAATGATCGTTCCTCTTAGTCCTTGACAAAACATGTCGAGATACTCATATCACTGTATTATACTTGTATTTAATTTAAAATGTTTTATTTATTTATAAAATATTTTTTCTTTCGCAGGTCTGCCTACGACACCCAGAAATTATCCAAAGTTGCCATTAAGAAAATATCGCCCTTCGAACATCAGACATACTGCCAGAGAACGCTAAGGGAAATAAAAATTCTTACTCGATTTAAACATGAGAATGTAAGTATTAATCATTATTTACCACAGAATAATTTTAAACGTGATACTTTCGAAATTAATTATTTTCCTATTTAAAGTATTGAAAACAATAATAATTCTTTACTAGACACACTCTTAAACGTCAAACATCGTCCATGTTGAAATCTGACGACGCAATTGAAAATCATTTAACTAAGAATTGACTAGAATTAATATCGAAATATACTGATTATACGATTTTTGTGGATATGTTATGAACTAGATTAAAAATTATTATTTTGTAAAGATACATAATTGTGGATATGTTTAGATTGGGTCGGTTTGGAAAATTAATTATATAGATTTTAGAACTTTATTATGTTCACGTTATTGACAACTTAAAAGGGTATATAATATACATACCGTTTTTATTTTATTTTTAAGGACCATGACCAGTTTTCCAACAATAAAATCTTCTTTTAAAATTAGTTACCCATATTTAAGTGTAACATACATATGTAACACAAATATACGATCTCTTATAAATCTGACTGCTTATTTTATATATAATGTAATATACCTAAATAGCGAAAGATTGCCGGTAACATTATTCTTTATATAAAATTATTATCTTCTATATTACAACGAATAGCGTGAATGTAAATATTGTAACTCGGCTATGTATTTTCAGGCCGTAAATACTACGTGTATACAAGATAAAAAAAAACGTCTCCGTTAAGGGTTGTCAGAAATTCATCTAGTGTACCCCGGGGTATTAATTTGCTCCTTTTATTATATTCGTTTTGAATTGCTACGACGATTTTATTTTCAATTTATAGTAGGTATGTCGCTAATTAAAAACAAACATTCCAAATACCCTGGGAGTTGAGATATTAATGTTTGAGTTTCATGCGTGTTTTGTTGAAATTATACCTCAAAAAATGAAGAGTTTTATGATATTTCAAGGATTACGTTTCTTGATATAAGATTGAAATAATATTGTATTTATACTATGGTTGAGATTTTATATTCATGACAAATTTAATATTAATGACAAGTGATTAGAAAGCTGCTTTGGACGATTAAACAAAGATGTTGTGAATGTTTTTTCTATGATTGAATAATAAATCAATAACAGTCTGTGAGTGCCCAAAAGTGGATCATTTCTGGGCAACTTATGAAGCAAAAGATCTTTAGTTTATTTGTCTATATTGCTCCACCAGGGAATAAGATATAGAGAGTGCATCAGTGAGTGCAAACACATATCCTCGTGTGCTACGTAGTATTCATTTCCTGTATGAGCCGGTCAGGAAGTCGTAATCTCCCTTTTTTTTCCTCCCTGAAAAAACGCATTACGCGCTTCAACCACGCGATGGAAAGTGTGGGGGGGGGGTGTGACTCCCCAGAGCCCTGTACGTCGAGTGCGCCCAATTACGCCGGTTTTACCCACTAAAAAACCAGCGGTACCCTCTCCGTCTTTCGATGGACGCCACGGGATCGCTTACGCATGCTACCGTGACGCCCTGCCGGTCGGCCCACCTATGCGGGCCTCTAACACCTAGGGGTGATTCCCGGGGTACTGGGACCCCCTTAGTCCCTGCGGCGCCTATTGAGGCGGTGGGAGAAGGTGCGCGTAGCGCCTTTTCCTCCTCCCCCGTCGTCTTCTGCGGAGCGAGTCAGCGGCGGCACTCTCTTCCCGCTCCCGCTCCACGGTTTCCTTCTGTGACATGACACTTTCGCAGAAGGAGCGCATCTCTGACCAGCACATCTCTCTACTGAGCATGGCATTGATGAAAGTCGTAATCTCCCTAGTAGATGCTCTTTTCACACATATTTCTACGAAAATAGTGTTCCTATATATTGCCAGTGTCAAAGAAGCTTAAAATATTTCTTTGTTTCAGATTATTGATATAAGAGACATTTTAAGAGCAGAAACTATCGACCAAATGAAGGATGTCTACATCGTTCAATGTTTAATGGAGACGGACCTTTATAAATTATTAAAAACACAGGTAAGTTATTTATTATAAGCTGAAAAGCAGATTATAGTATTGAGATAGTTTTTTTTTAATTGTAACTTGTCTTTTTTGCCTAAATCTTATCAGAAAAAGTTTAACGCAATCGGCTTAAATTTTCCTGCTATTAATTTATTATTCGATTTTTAAATTTCTATTGTACCTTATTACTGGTTTATTTTATGGAAGAAAACAGTCAGTAATAAATTCTATTCGTTCGTGACCTTGCTTCCTGAACACGTTGCACGTACCCTTTTCGTCTTCTATTATTCATGATTCTGGAAAATTATGTGTTTTTTTTTTCACTTTAGTCGGATAGAACTTTATAAGACGAATACGTATGACTTTTAAAAGTATGAAGTTTTTATGACTTTTGGCGTATTATTTATAATTTCGCGCGAAAAGTGCGCTGGGATAAGATCGATCGAAAAATAAACGTATGCAACAATAAGGATAACCGTCGATGTATTATTTTTATCTTAGAGTAAGATTTATTATTATAAATAAAATTTGTTACAGAAATTAAGTAATGATCACATCTGCTACTTCCTGTACCAAATCCTCCGAGGCCTCAAGTATATCCACTCAGCGAACGTGCTGCACCGAGACCTGAAGCCTAGCAACCTCTTGCTGAACACCACTTGTGATTTAAAGGTAACAGTTTCATCCTTAATAGTTTGCTAAAGTTTCTTATTTAAATCGAGGCCGTATTTTTTATGTTATAGGTTGGCGGATGAGCGTATGGGTTGTGACTGATGGTAAGTGGTCACCTACACCCATAGACACTAAAAGATATATTAAGCATTCCATACCATTGGGAACTAAGATGTTATGTCCCTTGTGCCTATAGTTACACGGGCTCACTCACTCTTCAAACCGGAACACAACAATACTGAGTACGGGGTACCAATCTACCTAGGCCGGCTTGCAAAAAGCCCTATCGGCGCCATCGTTGTACGTTTTACATTTAAGACTACTTCTGGTACGTCTTTGAGAAATCTCAAGAGCCTAAGTCTCTCGTAGCGCAATTATCGTAACACAGAGGATCCATTGAAGTTCACAAACGCCAAATAATAAAGTATCTAATTCTGTGTTTTCATTCATACAAAATCATTTGGGTCTATGAATGAAAAATTCTTTGAAGTTGACATAAATGTGGGCGTACGTCGATTTAAATACGATAATTGACGTATATTTTTTCGATATGTAGGAATCGCAATGGTTTTGCTGTATAACGTGGGCGCTTTATTGGAAACCGACGGCATTATTGGTTATAGACTATTCAATTTTGGGATTCCGTTCCTCCTTCCTTCTTTTTTATATATGATATCACCTAGTAACATACACTTATATTATAAATGCGTAACTATATGTCTAACAGACAGACATAATTACTTACGGTGTTTTATGGCTAAACGACTAAATTGAAAATGATGGAATCTTGTAGAAAACAAGATTGAATCTTAAGACAGGAGACATAGGCGTTTTGTAATTAATGAGCTAAGATGGCCCAGTGATTAGAACGCGTGCATCTTAACCGAAGATTGCGGGTTCAAACCCAGACAAACACCAGTATATATATGTGCTTAATTTGTATTTATAATTCATCTCGTGCTCGGGAAGGAAAAGATCGTGAGGGAACCTACATGTGTCTAATTTCATCGAAATTCTGCCACATGTGCATTCCACCAACCCGCATTGGAACATCGTGGTGGAATATGTTCCAAACCCTGTCCTTAATGGAAGAGAAGACCTTATCCCAGCAGTGGGAAATTTACAGGCTGTTACTTAAACTTTTTTTTTGTAATTAATGCGTGTTGATAGTCATACTTGACGTTGTCTCCTGGGCTTCAGTTGTTAGAAATTGGAAGTTTATCAATGAACATTTTACAATAACATCTGCATTTTTAACTCTGTCGTTTTATAAATTCAATTTGTATAAAGTACATAGGTAAAGCATTGATTTTTGTAAATTAGACTTAAAATTATTGTTTCGAAACACAATTGTGCTGGAAAGTCGACGAGCAGTAATGTAGAGATGAGTTACAGCGTGCGTTTATGTACGTTTATGTCAAATAGCACTGAGATCGTACCATTAGTGAATGAGCTTGGTGGTAAGGGCTTTGTGCAAACCGTCTGGGTAGGTACCACCCACTCATCAGTTATTCTACCGCCAAATAACAGTACTCAGTATTGTTGTGTTCCGGTTTGAAGGGTAAGGGAGCCAGTGTAACTACAGGCACAAGGGACATAACATCTTAGTTCCCAAGGTTGGTGGCACATTGACGATGCAAGGAATAGTTAGTATTTTTTGACAAACTCAAACTCAAATTCCTTTATTCAATAAAGAAGCATCACACTTACTTATTGATTGTCAAATAAACACTACCACCGGTTCGGAAAAAGGAACACCCTGACCTGAGAAGAACCGGCGAAAGAAACTCAGAGGGTCTTTTTTTTGTTATTTTTTTTTGTCAAATTAATAAGACACATAGTAGTATATTATTAGAAATAGCCAGGAGGCGATCGTTTCATTCCCAAGGTGTGCTATCAAACATAAACTCGCTGATTGTATAGTAACCTTTTGCACACAAGCGTTCCTTAACAATATTTTAAAATTTGGCAACACAAGCATTTTGAACGCTTTCTGGGGGATCCTGTTGTAGAAGCGTATACATTGCCCCACAAAAGAGTTACTGACTCTATGCAGTCGTGTAACAGGAGTAACAAGCGTCATTGCCTATGGGTGATGGTGACCACTTACCATCAGGTGGCCCATATATTCGTCCGCCAACCTATAACATAAAAAAAATCGTTTCAAATCGCCATGTACAATGAATTATTACATAGAAAAGATAAAATGTAATTTATTTTAGAAATAAATTTTCATTATGTATATTTAGTGTTGTGACATGTCATTGAAACCGTTTCGTTCATGTTGATTTATGTATTTTACTGCGTTTAGTTGAGCGTAACTCTCTATTTATTTACGAGAGAATAATCTAACGTTTTTTAAATCGCAATTTCGGTATCCGTTCTATGTTTTCTTTCCTCGGGTTTATTGGTACAAGCCTCCTCCGACGAGATGTTATTCTAAGGACGGGGTAGCGAATATATTATATATAGGCCTTCGACCCATGTAAAATGAAACGCTTAGCATTTTATGTAAATTTATGTAAATACGTTTAACGGGTAAAAATTAAAAATATAACTTAACATTTATCAATTTTAACGTTTATAATTGTGTAATATGTGGGTCTCATAACACATATTTTAAAACTAAAAAAAATAACATTTTTTTAGGTTATGTTGTCTTAAATTTTCGAGATTATTACACATTTAAATAAAACTAATTATAACGGATGAATCGCGTATATTAATTATTTTTAAACATCCCGACGTTTCGAGCACTTTGCAGTGTTCGTGGTCACGGGTAGACTCACCGTCTACCCGTCTACCCGTCTACCCGTCTACCCGTATGTCTACCCGTGACCACGAACACTGCAAAGTGCTCGAAACGTCGGGATGTTTAAAAATAATTAATATACGCGATTCATCCGTTATAATTAGTTTTATTTAAATATTTTTAGATTGTTAGTGTATTATGAAAAAGTTTCACTATTCAGATACTAAGTTATTTCCCTTAAATAAAATCATTATAAATAAACTGTTATACGACACTATTAAATTATATTTAACTATTAAATATTCATATATAATTGTAAGGATATAAAAATAAAAATTGAAATTTTCAAGTAGCAAAAAATCAATAGTTTTAATTTTGTCTCAAAAAGTTTCTTCTATAGGCACGTTACTTTATTTGAAAATAGAACACTTTATTTAACAAATAAACGGACTATAAAATAAATTATATTAAATAGAAATTTTTGAATAGAAATAGATTATAAAGATATCAATGAAATGGAATAAAAAAAAACATCCTTATTATATACCGTATGTAAAAACAATAAATAATTGAGTTTATAATTTAAAAAAATACGTTGAATAACTCAGAATTATCATTCATTTAATCCTAATAATAAAGCTTCTACCACAAATATTTTTAATAATGTTTTAACGGTAAGAGGAAGAGGAAAAAAAGTTGAAAGTAAATACTTACTAATAACGTCTTGGAAGTCGGATGAAAAAAATTCAACTAAAAAATCAAACGGCTTCCTACAAGTCCCTAGGGTGCGGCTGTAAATGCTTGCCTTAAGTATCGCCTCCCTACGCTAAATATCAGCGTGCATTAGTACGAGTTTAAGGGATTGCTTTTCAGGTTTCAGGTATAAAAAGTCTGGTGTCCAAACTTGCTTCATACTAAATTTCACCAAATTCGACTCATTAGTTTAACCGCAAACGAGCAACACACAGGCACAAATACCTTCGCATTTATAATCATATTTTTGTGAGGATGGATGTATATATGCATGTATAGATGTATGTTTGTTACTCTTTCGCGAAAAAACTTTAGGATGGATTTGAATGAAATGTTATAGTAATGTAGGTTTAACATCAGAGTAAAACATAGGGTACCATTTATAATGATTTTATGTAATTTGGTTGTAATATAACGATACATATAAAGTACCCGTGCGAAGCCGGAGCGGGTTGCTAGTATTAGTATAGGTATGTGTGACTAAATTATATAATTAGCGAACAAATTCAAATGTTCACAATGTCCTAATGAATTGCTCTTAGCACTAACTTGTTACCATAACGAAAGCGCTAAACGCCTATCCCGCTGTGTTGATAGACCTCGTTAGATTTAATATCTTCGCTTCATCTCGTTAGGCAGACTCTTTGTAAACTGACAAACTATTTTAAATGACTTTTTGTGCTAATTATTCCTATTAAAATTTCTCAGCATTTTTAATCTTAATTTTAGGGTTATTAATTTCTTTTTTTAATCCAACCTAATCTGTATGGGTTTTACTATCAGAGACGTAATTTATTTTTAGTTAAATTAATACCTTAGTAAACTTACAGTATTCGAAAGTTTATGGGCTAGGTAGTTACTTACCATCACGCAACCTATTATTTGCACGTCTGCCTTTCTTTATTAAATAAAAAAAGTGCAATAATCGGGCGCCTATGAAGATTTTCTCAGTTCAGAGATCTAAATTAGTCAAGATTTTGAAAGTATGCGTTCCATACAGCGAGGTCCATACATGATTATTTAGTTGTTTGGTTTTAACTCCTTGACACCGCTTAAGTACTTGATATCATTTGCCATGACATGATGCATAGATTGTTGAAATATCTAAACTGAATAATATAAAATAATATATATGACTTTTTAGACTAAATTACATCATTCAGTTTTGATTCGTATTTTCTATAGTGAGTACATATAGCTGATGCGTATTTATATATGTACACATCAATTATCATTTCAACACGGATTCGTATTTTAAATGCGTATAAGTGTAGCTCTTAATATAACACGTCAATAGATTCTTACAACCATCAACGGAAATAAATGTGTGCTGATCAGCTGCGAATGACCTCTCAAGCCATAAAAAAAACGATAGCATCCTAACGCTGGTAGCAAACGATATCGTCTGTAGCACCCTTTTTCTTATGCGTATAAGTGTCTAAACCCATCCAGTTAAATGCGTATCGTTGCTTATAGTTTACTATAAATACTATAACTACGTCAAAAACCAAGTCCTAATAATAAAGAAATTCACGTGATAATATATTTAATTAAATGAAATAAGAGTCAAATAACTTCATTTATTTAATTCGATACTTACTTTAAATGTCATTAGTAATAAGGATTTGATAAATTTTCCTAGTGTTATATAACATGTAATTTATATGATTATAATAGTAACTTGATATTTTTTATAACTCTAATTCTAAGCAAATGCAATGTTACTCTGTTAAGTGACCTCTTTAAATACTATGCGCAAACATAACACCACAACTAATTATGTCACTTATTACGTTAATTTTAAAATTAATATTGATGGAGTTATAATTAATTCTGCGATGGAAATTTGTTAAAAACCATTATATTTTATATTGTTACAAACAAAAAAGAACGTAGTTACGTTCGTCTGTTTGTAACATATATAAAATATAAATAAGTTTGCGTAAAGAACTATAAGTAATCGATTTTGCGAATGTACACAGCGAATCTATTTCCCGAGCGTTTTCCGGTTTCCGACGGAACGTGCGTCGCGTGTAGGATATACTAGAACGTGTAGCGTTTGTGTTTGTAATGGATAATTAATTTCAATTTATACACTGTGACTCTTTAATCAATCATCTTACTTTGTAATGGCGAAACTGACTTTATTCTCTTGTTAGTTTGTCTTTTACGCAATAACGGAGCAACGATTTGACGTGATGTTTGAAGAAATGTAGTTTATGGGTGGGAAAAATATTTTTATACAGAAAAATCTTTGCCGCTTGGTGGGTAGTAATAGTGTTTTATTGAAGTATTGTTTTACACGCAGCTTCGCTTGGGTTTTTTTTCCAGCTAGGTATGAAATAGTAGCATACTTTATTCGTCAGAGTTCAAATTTCCTTTATTAAAAATTTAATATAATTCGATTTAGTATTTTTGCCGTGAACGAGTAACAGTAACAAAGTAAAAGTAAATTGCCTGTAAATTACCCACTGCTGGGCCTAAGGCTTCCTTTTCCATTAAGGAGAGGGTTTGGAACATATTCCACCACGCTGTTCCAATGCGGGTTGGTAGAATGCACATGTGGCAGAATTTTGTTGAATTTAGACACATGCAGGTTTCCTCACGATGTCTTCATTCACCGCCGAGCACGAGATGAATTATAAACACAAATTAAGCACATATATATTTATATATAGTGGTGCTTACCTGGGCTTGAACCCAAAATCATCGGTTAAGATACACGCCTTCTAACCATTGGGCCATCTCAGCTCCCACTGGGCCTTCTTAGACATACAGATATATACAATATTATATGTATATATTCACGTAGCAACGTATTAAGAGCTCGATGTGTTTTTTTGCATAGAGTTATTACGCGAGATATTACTATGCCCTTTCGGTTACGTAACTTTGGCTTTTGATATAAAGGCAAACAAGCTGCAAGTAAAAGCCAAACCAAAGCTGTAAATAAAACGATTACGTTAATATTATTGAATTATTTTTGTTAACCATAATAATGGTTTGTCATTTGTCTGTGCAGATTTGTGACTTTGGTCTCGCAAGAGTGGCGGACCCCGACCACGACCACACGGGATTCCTCACGGAGTACGTCGCAACGCGCTGGTACCGCGCGCCGGAGATCATGCTCAACTCCAAGGTAAATATATGAACACCTTTTAATAGTTTGTAGACAGCCAACTGAAATTAAGTAATAATTATTTTGTTGTCTTCATTCATCATTAGATGACAAGCATAGGATATAATTATGATGATACAGAGTGTACAAGCACAGGTACGGTATTAACATTCATAATATGTAGGTACAATTTTGACGACCTCCGTGGTCGAGTGGTGTGTACGCCGGTTTTCATGGGTACGTCACTCCGAGGTCCCGGGTTCGATTCCCGCTCGAGACGATATAGATTATCATTAGTTTTCTATGTTGTCTTGGGTCTGGGTGTTTGTGGTACCGTCGTTACTCCTGATTTTCCATAACACAAGTGCTTTAGCTACTTACATTGGGATCGGAGTAATGTATGTGATGTTGGCTCATATTTATATTTATATATATTTTATACAGCAACCCATACTTCATGGTTTACATGCATTTCGAAGCACGACATTGACAATACCGGACTGAGCTGATGCAATAGAATGCTACTTAAAATTTCTTGCCATTAAAGACAATTCAACACAGGATTTGAACTTATTATCCTCTTAAGCTGACTAACTAGTCCATGAAGGTGGAACTGAATAATAAATGAGGGTTTTAGATTTTCAGCTGTTCAATTTCCTTTCGTTTGACGTCGCTCTTTGTTAGATTCATTGAAGTTCTCTGTTAGGTAATTTTTATGTTGAATTATTTTGCGTTGTTAGTACCCGTGAACGATCGTCGTGACAATAAAGTCTTTGTACTAAACACGTATATATTATTATATTCCTCGAGTATATAATACCAGTTGTTCCACGCGGTTTCGGTTGCGTTTAAAACGTGGGTAGTAAGGTATAAGCAAAACAGTGCTATATTCTGCCTTTAAGTTCAAGCTTGCTTCATACCAATTTCACCAAATAAGGTTCACTAGTTTGGCCGTAAAAACTAATAGATAGGCTATCAGACTTTCGCATTTTTAATATTAGTATAGAAGTATAGAAACGTTGACAGATTAATTAATATAGCGAAGCAAGCATCGTTATGAAATATAAGAGCTTCAATTGTTTTAATACATTCATCGTGAAAACATTGCGAGGAGACCGGCACGTGTCAGATATAACACGTGTTTTCACCAGTCGGCTGAAGTATGCTCTGAATTTTCTCATAAAGCGAAAAGGGACAATTTGGCTGGGAGTGAAACATTTACGAGCTGTAATTTTTTTTAAAGGCAATATAAGGCTTTTACTTACGTGTAAACACTGTTCTGCATATTGGGGTATTGATTTTAATTTCATTAATAAAAAAAATGATGTTAATAGGTTTAATTTAGTTATATAGTTATGTATCGTATCGCTTCGAATCTTAAACCATAGTTACCCATGGCAAACTTACAATACATGCATACAATGATGTACCTATTACATATCATATTTGGTTATTAAATATGTATGCATATATATGGTTTTTTTATATATATTATAAAATTTTATTCGTCTTTTTAACTTCTTGCTTGAAGTCGGGTATCAAAGTTAAAGTTTTTTTAATTAAAAAAGCTATAGGGTAGAAGCATTGTACGCTTCCATTTTCTTTAATAACTTTTCCCATTTGTAACATTATGTTGGCGAAATCGTTAGCGAAGTTCTGAACAAAATTGACGTGTTGAAATTTTCACATTTAAATATTTTCAAACGGTAAGTTATCATTTCAATGTTCTACTATTTGCTGAATAAAGACATTCTATTTAAGTAATGGTTTAGAGTTTTTCCGACACGTTTGTCTACGGATTCGTGCATCTGCCACATTTTTTTTTCTCGCTGGAAAAACGCATTACGCGCTTACCACACGTGATGGAAAATGGGGGGGTGTGTGGAACTCCCCGGTTCCCTGGACGCCGAGCACGCCCAGTTCCACCGGGTTTACCCACTAAATAACCAGCGTTACCCTCTCCGTCTTTCGACGGGTGCCACGGGATCGTTTACGCATGCTACCGTGACGCTCTGACGGTCGGGCCGCATCTGTCACATATGCTCTAAGTTGCGAAAAGTACTGCCGAACACTATAATACAAAAAAAAAATGGTGGGCGGTAGAAAAGTAATTACGTTTGCCAATACCATACTACCTGTAACAATATACAATTGTTTTTCTTGAAGCACTTGTAACATATTCGATCATAATAAATATTTTGTGCAAGATAACGAACTTCTTCATTAATTTGAGCGCCGACGGTATCGCACGGTCGCGCGGATGCATTGTAATTTTTTTTTAAATTGTGCTTCAACTTGTAAAAGAGACTTGCCTGCAAAAAATTCGAGTGGAAAGAGATCTCTCGTCGAGATGACTGCATAATTTTATACGGTTTGAACGGTATAGTTACGCTCATGTCGAGCTAACTCCCTTTAACAATAAACTCTATCGCACAGTAATAAGACTCATTTTTGCGTTTCATGATTAATCGCGAGTCACAATAGATTGAAATCTGCGTTAATTAAAATATGGCGAGCGGGTAAAGTAGTGAAACTATCGCGTATTTGCGGTACAGCGTTTTATATTACGTTTTTTGTTTGTGATCGAAGTTACAAATGATGTATGTATGAAATATATCGTTCAGTGGTTAGTAAACAATTGATTCGTAAAACCTGTGATCTATTCAGTACAATTTCTGATCTTTAAAGTTATTATCGTATTTAGTCTTTTACTTAAGGATGGAAGTATTGAAATAGGCCTGTAATTACCGGGATCGCTTCTGTTTCCAGTCTTAAAAAGTGGTAAAACTTTACTACATTTTAACAAGATAGGAAATGAGACCGTGTCCAAACTCTTGTTAAGAATTACTGCTATATACGAAGCAATATCGTGCATGATGTTATTAATTAATTTTACCGAAATGCCCCATATATCGTTAGTTTTTTCATATTGAGGGTTTTAAATACCTTTATGACATCTATTGCAGAAACTGTTTCAAATGAAATATCAATAACGCATTTAGAAACATTATTATTTAATAACCTAGCTGCATTTGATGCATAATGACATTACATAGTATAAAAACGTCGCTTACCACTGTCTGTATATACATATGTTTAGATCTTTAAAATTACGCAACGGATTTTGGTGCGGTTTTTTTAATGGGGAGAGTAATTCGAGAGGAAGGTTTTTGTATATAATACATGAACAATATAGTTAAGAAACTCTAATAATTTTACACATTCCTAATCCTACAAGATATATCAAAGTAATGTAACGGTTTGTATTGTCGAATTACACAAATCTATGAATTTTGTATATTTTGACGTATAATTACGGCACTATTAATACGTTAAGTTTGCATTCATGTACTTTATAATGGTACCTAAGCAGCTTATAATAAAATCCTTCAGTCTGTCATGCTATGCAAAAGTACACGGTAATGTAGTCATGTAAATTTCAACAAAGAGTCGACTTAGTAGTTTGCAGGTATGGTTAATATTTATCTCAGGTCAACGTAATATGAACTTAAATTAAATTGTAGTCCTGGTGCCGGCTATAATAAAACGTAAAAGGGGAATATTTGAGCAGTAGATTTCATTATGACAATGGAATCTACTTGCTTTATTTTGATCATCCAAAGTAGAGTCAGAGCTGAAATGATGAAACCCTCACCTAGATTTTCCTTTTTAAATTAACATTTATTAGGTAATCTATGCAAATATTATAGTACAACAACAACACTTTCCCCCTGTTGGGTTAAAGCCTCCTCTCCCATTGAGAAGAAGGTTTTGAAGCACATTCCACCACGCTGCTCCAATGCGGGTTTCCTCATGATGTCTTCATTCACCGCAGAGCTCGAGATGAAATATAAACAGAAATTAAGCACATGAATATTCAGTGGTGTTTGTCTGGGTTTGAACCCGCAATCATCGGTTAAGATGCATGTGTTCTAACGACTGGGACATCACGGCTCTTAATATGTTATAATAATGTAATATAAACATATATTTGAATAATGTTACCTCAGTTTGTAGCTCGCAAAATTCATATATTTTTACGCAAATTTAATAAAGGCACATATTCAGATGTTCACGGAAACAACTCTCAAACGTTGGTTACGAAACTCACAGCGTTAATATTTAACAGTTCACTTTAGCGCATTTATATTCACAGACGAAAAGTAAACAAGGGTACCTCGATACCTTTGAACCTCGATACCTTTATGTAACAGCGAAACATCCAGAGTAATTAAGAGCTACACACCACCGGGTATATGAGATACGAGGGGTAATCAAAAAGTAATAATAATTCGTTGTTTCCAGTGCACAAAAATAAACATGAGATTGCTCATTCACCCACTACTTTAGCATAAAAAAAATCATATAAATAGGCCACGATTTCCCGGCGGTACACTCATTTTTATACGTAACGTCGAAAAGACAAAATCAAAATGGAAAAAAAATTAATTAGACCTGTCATCTCTGTCCTCGACTCAAGGAACATCTTCGAAGCAAGAAATTTGAAGACGATTGCGAAGTGATGGCCGCTGTTCTTTGGAGGGACGAGAATTTTTTTTTTCTAAAGTAATTCCAAAGGATTTAGAAAAAAGACGGACGTATTAACTTGTTAGAAGATAAATAGATTATTTCTAACTATAGACATCGTGCTTAATATTAATTATCATTACTTTTTGATCACCCTCATAATTTGTTCTTGTGTAGGTCAAATATTTTAAACAATTTCACGAAATCGATTGAACAAAATTGCTCGTGATGATACAGCCTAGGCTATCGTTATTATTCCTTGTAAAACATGATTAATTAGAGGCTTGTTATCGACTTAATAAATTCATATTTACAATTCAAATTTGAAATAATACACCAATGAATTAATGGTTGAAATAAATTACAATTAATTAATAATATTCGAAGTATTATAAACATAACATTTATTTATGTTAAATTTTCACAAATTAATTGAAATTTCCTTGAAAATTATTAAACTTAATTCTCAAAACTTATATTCAAAATTTATTCGGTTGGCTTGGAGACGAATTCTAAAAACACGAACTGGTTTTATAAACATTTTTATTCAATTATCATTCTTCGCTTTTTACATTACATATTTTTCATTATAGTTAAACAATGTCAATCTGTCAATTTTGTCTTGTCATACATATACACTAATACACTAATACATACAGCGTTTGTAGGTATAAAAAAGAGCCTGTGTTCTTTCTAGGATTCGAGCTTGGTCCATACCAAATTTTGACAAATTCGGATCACTTGTTTAGAAGGCAGGCAGGCAGACAAAAAGACAGCCATAATTAATTTCGCATTTATAATAGTAGGATGAATTTTTTTTGCCTTTGATATTAAGTACTTATTAAGCTCGAGCCTTTACAAATAATAATAATTTAAGTGAAACAATAAATTTTAGACAAAAAAGGCGGACAAGCTTTGAATTTTAAATTGAAAAGAGAAGGTTGGACATTTGGACAGTTACAAATTTGTATAAAGCTGTAGTATATATTTTTTGTTTTTTACCTTTTAAAATAAACTAAATTTAAATTTTCTTTTAAAACGGTCTCTTACTAGATGCTCTCCAATTTAAACTTACTTTATTGTTGCATTAGATGAATAAATAAGTCGCCTAACAGATGTAGTAAGTACTACGTAGTTTGAATACTAGTGAAAGATCATCGTGCAGTCTATACATAACTTATTCTACTATCAAATTGTAATACTTTGTATGGCTAGTATATGTTAGCTATTGACGTAATCTCTTAGTTTCGTTTATAATATCACAAGTAAAGTTTTAGTTTATGAAGTCTTATTTAATTAGAGATGCCTCACTATGGTGACTCATTTTTTTATCTTTCGAATATTCTTTGTCCAGGGCTACACTAAATCAATAGACATCTGGTCTGTGGGCTGCATCCTCGCGGAGATGCTGTCGAACCGACCCATTTTTCCGGGCAAGCACTACCTCGACCAGCTGAATCATATCCTCGGAGTACTTGGCTCACCCAGCCAGGAGGATTTGGACTGCATCATCAATGAAAAGGTACGTTTACAATTATATAGTTTTGTTTTTAATAAAATATCGTCAAATTTATATAAAGTATTACCAGTACAAAAGTATGTGCTACTAATGTTTTAAGAAAATATTACGCATTTACTTAAAAGAGCGGAAAAATTGTGTTTCATGATAATTTATGATATTCTATGATAATGAGGTGTTCTTTTACGTAAACAGTATTCCCTGGTGATACCATAATTTAGTTAAATTACAAAGCCTTTATAGGCTGCCTTAGTTTTGTTTCTTAGCGATACTCTAAAGTATCTCGCTCCGTAGAATATTCGTAAATATGTAAAACGATCGCCAGCTAAACAGCGTATGTACTGTTACGTTAAAACAACGTTCGTGTTTTGTTTTCAATTTTCTTTTCATACTTGCAACTTTTTTAGACACGAACACAATGTTACCGTACATGCGATCACTTCGCTTTGTACAGCAGAAAATCTTGCATTTAATGTACCAAACGTGGAGCTATCAATAGGTTTCAGTGTAAAAATATTTTGCGTGTAATTTCATTTTTACAAGCAGCTAAACATAGCGAAGTAAAACATGATCGTATATTTTTTTCGAAATGGTTGTTTAACTAGTAATCGGTGGCTTTGTGGCAAAAAATTGATATAGGAACAAAGGCCTTTTAAATGATTACGTAAGGAAAAACGTTAAACCTTATCCAGGCGACCTTTCTCTCTCTTATATAAGGATTTTATTATAGAATTATTGAAAAAATTTTTTGGTATTTCGTAGCAATTGATGATTACATAAACACATGTACATTAAGAGCCTGTAAATTTCGCAAAGCTAAGGCTTCTTCTTTCTATGAGGAGAAGGTTTGGAACATATTCCACCACGCTTTTCCAATGCGGGTTGGTGGAATACACATGTGGCAGAATTTCGATGAAATTAGAAACATGCGGGTTTGCTCACGATGTTTTCCTTCACCGCCGACCACGAGATGATTTATAAACAGAAATTAAGCACATGAATATTCAGTGGTGCTTGCCTGGGTTTGAAGACGCAATCATCGGTTAAGATGCACGCTTTCTAACTACTGGGCCACCTCGCCTCTTAATTATTAGATTAATTGGTAATTAGACGGATTTATTTGTAAGATTTAATTCCGTATTGTATTTAGTATAAATAGTAACTTTTCAATGTAAAATATTACTAAGTCGAAGTCAAAATGTTAATCTAAGATTAGATTAATAGTAAGATCATTTTACGTTTGGTCTGATATTTATTTAATTACAACAGAAAGACTTTACGGTTAAATAATTTCAGTAACTTAAATATACCGTTTGGCCAAAGTTGATTTTAATAGGTTTAATACAAGCGCTTTAAATTATTTACGAAACAGTTGTTTTATTAGTCGACGGTAAAAGTTTTAATAAATGAAGACAAAGAGTTTCTCTGCTTAGATACAATGTAGGGGAATGTTTTCGTTTACGAAACTTTACCCTGTATGATTAAAACGGTTCATCATCCAAAATTCACAAATAAAGATAAAAATGTATGGGTTTCTTTGCGATACATATTTCATTTATAAGGTAGGTAACCTTGGTGGTAGGCTTTGTGCAAGCCCGCCTGGGTAGGTACCAACCACTCATCAGACATTCGACTTCTAAGCTACAGTACGCAGAGACATAGCATCTTAGTTCCCAAGGTTGGTGGCGCATTGATGATTTAAGGAATAGTTAATATTTCTCACAACGTCATTATCTATGGGTGACGGTGACCACTTACCATCAGTTGGCCCATATGCTCGTCCGCCAACCTATTTCAATAAAAAAAACCCTTAAATAGTGTTCCTTCATTTTCTTAAAATTCAAATTTCTTTTTCCGATTAGTAGAGAAACGCCCTCATATACCTTTATTTATATTACTACCAACGATTCGATAACGACTTTGCCGACGACTTTTCAATCAATGAACTTAATTTAATGTAAATATTGTTTATTTGTCTTAACATCACCTATAGTATGAATTGCCAACATGATAGGCAATTGCAGCAGCCCTAATTGCTATTGTTATAAAAAGGATGAACTAATGTAACGAAAGAACAAACGTCTTGGTATGCGTCGAACCATCCTTTGTCAGCTTGCGGTAATACTGCGGTAATAAAATTGGCGTTGAAAATTTTGGAGAAAGCTGTATTCGGCTGAAGAAAAAGTAAATCAGATCTGAATCTGATTTAATTGGTTGAAAAATGTGCCTGAGCAGAAAAGACTAAAGAAAATAGTTGTAAGGTTTACTGTAATAGAAAATACCTCGAAGGAACAAACTTAACGATAACATTGTCGTTGTATAGGTTTTTTACTATGTAGAAACGTCATCGTTGGTTATGTACATAAGGTAGTCGTTGTCTTGTGAAATATATAGTTTCTCTGATTATAAGAGTTTACCCGATTGGCTGATCTGAAATATCGTCAAAATAAGCGTGAATCATTGGTTAAAATTTCTATGTTTATCCGATAGTATTAATATACAGATGTGTTGAGAAATCTAATTAATATAATGTATGGTTTATTACCACGAAAACAAGCAAACTATGGACTTATTAACTCGAGCCGCGTGAACTTTGTTACGGCGCGGTGGTGTTGACGCAGATATTAGTTACAATTAGTTTTCAAATAGCGCTAATTCGGACGAATTTGACGTTGAAATTCAACATTCGATGAAGTTGCTTTAAGTTTAAATACCTATTTAATACATAGTTTTGCGTACAAGACGACCTCTCTTTTTGTCACTCTTTTTCCCTTTCCTTTGTGTTGTTTAAAATATTTTGTATATATATTTGTTTAATTCTGAAACAAATGTCTTTATTATGATTGCTTCCTTGAATCGTAATAATTTATAAGTCTTTTAGTCTATTAACAATATTCAATAAAAGAGCATTTAAATTTTCTACCTAAATGTATATTATAATTCTTTTTTTTTTACCACTACGTTTTCGTACTACATCCTAATACTAAACGAAACTATATTGTAACATCAAATTTCCGATTTTTAGATTTTTCTTATACTTATATATTCTTGTACTGTAAAATAAAACAACATAAAATACCACATCCTTTACTTGCGTAGACTTCGAGATATGATTTATTACAGCTTTAAGGGCCTATAGATACTGAGGGTATTTGGTATAATTTCAACTGTAAACCATTAAGCGTTTATGAAATAAAGACAGACAGCCGGAAAACGAAGTGGTCTTATAAGGATTCATTTTTTCTTTTATAGAACATTTTTTTCGTAAATGGTTATTTCTGAAAATATTATAATCGAGAATCAATGGCAGGTTATTTAAAAACAAGCAAATACGAAGAAATAGCTATTACATTCATCAAATAGTCGAATCGATCGTGACGAAATCAACAATGCAATCATTGTTTTGTAGATTAAGAATAAACAAAAACCTTACCCATTGTGTTCATAGATTAATCTCTCATATTGTATAGACGAAACGTTTATCGGGAAGTGGTTTGTGCTGGAGAATTTATTCGCATGGAATATTTGTAATGCTGATGGAAAATGAGAAAAAAAAACTAATTACTTTTTAAATCTATGCTTAAAATAGTAAGCGAGCAGTTATAGATATAATATTTTATTTATTCAAATACATAAAAAGTAATTGTATTTCCATGTTATATTTAGGCTTGTTTTTTTTTAACACAAATTTTTCATACAATTTTATACATCTGATAAATCTTTAATATAAACTTTTTCGTATATATACTACTTTTTTATATTCTGTACACAAATGTAATAAAAACAGGTCAGCAGTTAAGCATTGCGAATTAAACAAACATACTCTCTCATATTAGTATTGGTGTAAAATATAATTAAAAATAATGAGGCTGTACGTAAATTCCGAATATGTACTTCATATTTAATGGACCAGTTTCATAGCGGATTAATTTCTGCGGCGATATTGTTGGAAGTGAAATCATTAATTCTTGATTACTATATAAAAGGGGAATCAGTGCTGTTTTATATGTGTACGTAATGACATTTAATCGAAGGTAGATTAATGTCCTATAGCTACAAAACAGTTCGGTATATCACATCCGTTTTCATACCTACATATCTTTCTCTCGTGATTTTATTATTACAATAATGACAATTGTTGTCAACACTATTCTCAATTGAGTTTAGTTGTAGCCGCAAAGGTAAATCAGCTACAACACAGATTTATAATAACATATGAATGAATATTAGATTTATATTTTGTTTAAATATATATTATCTGTGTAGTTATGCATCTATCATCTCGAGTGACACACATCGCAAAAGCGCGGGAAAATGAGATATAAAAATGGCGTGGTGTTGGCGGTGTGTGTTTACAGCGACCCGATATTTAAACACGTGAACATTACAAATAACTTTATTATTTACCACACGGCATATTAAGATATTAACTATTAAAATAGATAATTTACAACTACGTAACATTACTTAATAACGGATCGTTCTTAAATGTATCTGTATAATATTTGCTATTAAAACATTAGTGTTTGTTACGTTCAATAATAAAATGATTGTACGTATTGTAAATATATGGGAATTTGTAGATAGTCCAGACTTTATTTGAGTGACATATGTATTCACGTAAATAGCTCAAAAAACGTTATAAACAAGAGAAACACAAGGCGGCATGTACGTTTGAATTATTAAATTATTAATTAATTAAATACCTGGTGGTAGTCTCTTGGTGGTAGGGCTTTGTGCGAGCCCGTCTGGGTAGGTACCACCCACTCATCAGTTATTCTACCGCCAAATAACAGTAGTCAGTATTGTTGTGTTCCGGTTTGAAGGGTGAGTGAGCCAGTGTAACTACAGGCACAAGGGACATAACATCTTAGTTCCCAAGGTTAGTGGCGCAGTGACGATGTAAGGAATAGTTAATATTTCTCACAGCGTCATTGTCTATGGGTGATGGTGACCACTTACCATCAGGTGGCCCATATGCTCGTCCGCCAACCTATACCATAAAAAAAAAAAAAAAAAAACCTCGAATTTCAAAACTGTAAGATAATTTACAACGCCCAAGGTGCACGGCCTTACATTACGAACCCAAGTTTATAACGTACTCTTCGCCTTGGGACGTAGTTTTATATCAAGTAAAATATTTAACGCTATGTTTTAAACTTTGTGTAAAATGTAAGGCTTCGAATAAAATCATTACTTTAAAGTAATTTACGGTTTGAAGTTTACTATGAAGTTTTCCTATTGAATTTTCCTTTTTTAATATATTACATTACAATAAGTGGTCATGAGTTGCTTATTTTAAAAATCTTTAAAATATAGATAAAAGATTATCTGAAGATAGTATGCAACGTGTATAGTTTTAAAAAAACAAAGTCTTTTTCATACGCAATGTATCATGTTAGTGATAAAAGATTGCATAGTATAAAATAAAGTCGCTTACCGCTGTATGTATTCTTACAATTACACAACGGATTTTGATGTGGTTTTTTCAATAGATATATTGTTTCAAGAGGAAGATTTATGTGTATAATTCATGCACAATATAGTAAAGAAACACTGATAATTTTAGTGGTTTTTAAAGTTATGTCGTAAATAGACACATCTTTTGCGGCTTACATTGCAAATGCTAGCTGAACCCAACGAGACACATCAAAATAATGTAATACAGTATTGTATGCCATGTATAAAAATGTCGTCAAAAAAGTCCCTTATGGTATACGTTTATCTTAGGTTGAACCCACAATAATCATTTTGACCTTTACTTTTGTGAAATAGTAGCTTATTTTCGAAGTGATTTTAAGCAAAACAGCAAATATATAACAGCATAATCATTATCTAGTTAAGTACGTCAAAGACTATGTGCATTTAATATAGATCAATATGGCATATACGTTATTTTTGTTAAAGCATTTAATTTAAATGAATAATTTGTAAGTTATTACAGATTTAAAACGTAGGGACATAGCGGTTTTTCTTCTTATGGTTGAATATCGTATATCGAAAATACTGTACTATATTGTGGGTGAAGCTGGGTCGCAAGTTTTGTATAATTTAGTAAAGGCAGTTATTACTATTCATTAAATTCCGCCAGGCACTAGTTGTATACTTAGTTATTTTGAACACAAACATAATTATTACATCGTGTAAGATGTTCATGACAACATTAATATGAATAATGAAGATAATTCGTACTTTAGCAATTGGTAGGACTTTGTGCAAGCCCGTCTGGGTAGGTACCACCCACTCATCAGTTATTCTACCGCCAAATAACAGTACTCAGTATTGTTGTGTTCCGGTTTGAAGGGTGAGTGAGCCAGTGTAACTACAGGCACAAGGAACATAACATCTTAGTTCCCAAGGTTGGTGGTACATTGACGATGTAAGGAATAGTTAATATTTCTTAAAGCGTCATTGTATATGGGTAATGGCGACCACTTATCATCAGGTGGCCCATATGCTCGTCCGCCAACATATACTATAAAAAAAGCATTTCATCCTACTGCCTCTATACCAATTTCATTTGGGGTCGGCGCAGCATGTCTTCTTCCATTCTTTTCTGTCTGACTTTATTTCATAAGTAACATTCATCAATCATACACAATCCATACATTGTAATTTTGGTCATCTTCCACCTCTATATCCTTCCACGTCCATGCTCAAGACCTTCCTGACAACATGGTTTTCATTCCTCCACATAATATCCCCGTCCAAGCCATACCTACAGAACTGTCACGAAAAATAATAGAGGATAATATAATAATTTGCAATAGTTTATTAAAACGACAAACACGATTCATTCTAAACTCATTTACAACAGTTGCATAGATTATAATTCAATATTACTTGGTGATAGGACATTGAGCACAGCTGTCTCGGTAAATATCAAACATTTATCAGATATTCTACCGCCAAGCAACAATGTTCAGTAATGTTGTGTTACAGTTTAGAGGTGAGTGAAGCCATAACTACGTCTTAGTGACAGCCTAGTGCACGAACTAAGTGGCGCGGTCGAGTTGTAAGGAATGGTTATTATTTCCTACGCCAATGTCTGTACGATACACTTACCAGGTGGTCCATTTGCTCGTCCCTGTACATTTTTTTTTATCATAAAACAAAACGATCTCATCTCTTCTGTATGTATAATATAATTAATAATATTAATATTATTATAAATCACCTAATATCCAATAGGTATCAGATACAATTTAGCACTATCTGTTCCTCAGACAATGCATAAATAAAATGTAATAATCGTTGAATAGTTAGAAGCATGACGAACAAATAAATAAACTTCTTTTGATATTTATAAGGATAGAAAGGATCACAAATATTTTGATTTTCAAGTATGTAACTTTGAAGCTCGGAAGGTAATATTGCCATTTGTATTTTTCCGTAAGCAACGTGATGCTAAAAAAAGAACTCTCCTTTATTAATGGGATTAAAGAACAGCAAAAGAGAAAACCAGGAAATAGGCTGTTGCGTTGCAATTCAAATGAACGTCGCGTCGGAAAACAAATTTTAAAACCACACAGTATATTCGTATTGATGTTTGTTATGATTTGGTTTTATCTGTTACTAGCAACCCCCGGCTTCGCACGGGTGCAATACTTTTTAATCTATCTTGTTTGGCAAGCCACTGTTTACAATGTAACCGCAAAAATGTGTTTATTTACGACATCACATTAAAAACTTCTAAAATTATCAGTGCTACTTTACTATGTTGTCAATGTAATATGTACAAAAACCTTCCTCTCGAATCACTATCTATTTAAAAAAAAATGCATCCAAATCCGTTGCGTAATTTTAAAGATCTGAGCATATATAGGCACAGACAGCGGTAAGCGATTTTGTTTTATACTATGTAATGATATACAAAACTAATACTTTGTAAAGAACTACTAAATGCGAACGTTACTTATTTATAATAAAGGTATTTAAGGCTTTGTGTAAGCCCATTGGGGTAGGGACAACCCACTCATAATAATGTCTTCTACCGCTAAGCAGCGACACTTAGGATAGAGGTATTCTGGTTTGATTGATGAGTGAGGCAGTGTAACTACAGGTACACGGGACGATCGTCTTAGTTACCTATTTTGATGGCGAAATCGTGATTAAAGGAATTATTAAATATATCTTACAGCGCCAATGTGTACGGGCGGTAGTGACTCCCTTATTATATATTGATCAATTGGTCAATCCACCCTCTTGCTTTACACATATTATGTATGTATGTATAAAGGCAAATATAGTTCTTTGTGCATCTCGTATATAGAGACTGAAAAATCTAATTTATAGTTGCTTCGATTTTATTCCCAGTCCATAATTAAAAATAAACTTAAATTAAAATGTAATCACGAACAAAGGATTTCGATTCCGTACAATAATATTTACCTCACTAATGAAATTGATATATTGCTGAAGTTCCTGATACGGGATGTATTTGTTTAGGGCGAGTTGTTCCACCACTAAATGAATATAAATGGACAACGAAGTCTCTTGTTTCCGAACAATGTAATGTAACGAGCGCGTGCAAACTAATCGAGGTTCATTGTTGTCACTTTGGAGTTTTGTCTACATTTACTATGATTTCGAACAACTTAACTATAAGCGCGTGCAAAGCCGATGGCGTGACAATATTTTAACTTAAATTGATTTTATTTTAAAACTTTACCTGACTTATATGTACATTGAGAGCCGAAATGGCCCAGTGGCTAGAACGCGTGCATCTTAAACGAGGACTGCGGGTTCAAACCCAGGCAAGCACCGCTGAATTTTCATGTGCTTAATTTGTGTTTATAATTCAACTTATGCTCGACTGTAAAGAAAAATATCGTGAGGAAGGAAATTATGCCACCAACCCGGTCTGGAACAGCGTCGACTATGCACCAAACCTTCTTCAAAGGGAGAAAAGAAAGGGAAAATTTACAGGCTGTTAATGTTGTAACTTCATTATGATTATCTATAATTCCACAGAAGTTTCTCATCAAATATAATTTGATAAGATTTTCGTAGTAGGCTACGGAATAAATATGGAATGACCAGTGCGCCAAAAATGTTCTTAAAGCTCTTAAGCGAGGCTACATCATCATAAACAAAACCTGATTATTATATTATTTACAATATTCTTTTCATCACATGCTTCGATGGTATATTGTTGGTTTAGAGATGAAATTATTCGTTTGGACGCGTTGATCTCGGATTCTACGATTCCGATATGAAAAGACCTTTTTTCATTAGAAAGACCTTTTATTGAGAAGATTATATGACGTCAAGACTCACAAGGGCAAAGCTGTAATATTGTAACGTTACACGAGTGTCACAGCGCAGAGCACTTCTCTTAAAATAAAATTTATATTTTGGTCTATCGTCCTCTATCTAGTATACCATTAAAGATACTGAAAGTTAGTATTTTGATCTCAAGATATAACGGCATATTAATCGTGTATTATACGCTCTTTTTCTATTTATTTTAAGGGTAGGACGACGTATGGGGTCATGGAAACTTCCTTATTTATTTTCTTACAGAAAGGAAATATTCTCTATTTTTTTAAACTTCCTATACACATATTATATTAGGCACATATATTTTTTATTACATTCTCTTTATATTGGATATCTTTCCTCTGTCTGTTACTAAACTATTTATTGGATTGTCATGAAACTTCGGTGACTTTTCCGGCGTAAGCTAAAAGATTCTTAGGTTTTTTGTCTTTAGAGTCGTAAATAAGAAAAGAAAAACTTCTATTTACAGAAGTATAAATCCAAATTATTTTTTTATAAAGATTTATTATAAAGGTTCGCTTCTTTGTTATTTATTAATTAATTATACCTTTACATTGTTTTATTTATGTTCATTACATTATACATTTAATAATATTGTGACCTTAAAATAACCTTCAAAAATTTTTCTCATGCTACAGTTTTTGGGTCAAAAAGTATATGATATAGAATTTTAAAATGGAAAATATTCACTTCGAAGGGTCTTCAAGGCACTCTTTCGTAAATGCAAACGATCTAGTTCTAAACAGCTAGTACGTTGTGGATTACCTAAATATGCCATACATTAGACTTTTATTATTGATCGTAAAATTTTTATATGTGCCGGGGTAAGCGTCGGTCAAACTAAACCAGACTTTTCTTCTAGTACCTGGGATCTAATGTAACAATTGAAATGTAATAGTTTCAATTTAAGATGTATCAAAGTATAATTAGGATCGTATTATATTCTATATAAATAAGTACAAATGGTTATTAGTTACGATGTATATTTATTTATTTACATAAGAATTATTTACCTTTAATCTCCTAATATATAATTACCTGCCAACGCGGAATAGAACGAAGCATGTTGAATATTAAAAAGCTCCAAAAAATTCGCCACTCAAAAATCAGGCAAATCACCAAAGCCAAAGATGCTTTATGCTTTGCAAAAAAGCTAAAGTGGAAGTGGGCAGGGCATGTTGCGAGACTAGCGGACGAGAGATGGACCGACAGGGTAACCAAATGGAAGGGCCCACAGGGCAAGCGCCTCAGAGGCAGACCTTGTCTGAGATGGGAAGATGATATCATAAAAATTGCTGGCCCCTGCTGGCCGCAAATAGCGCAAGACCGAGAGAAATGGACTTCTTTAAAGGAGGCCTTCACCTTCACCTGAGGAGGGTTCTTGCTATAAAAAAAAAAAAAGAAATAGAAAAAAAAAAACTAAACATTGTAAAAACTAGTAATAATTAACTATATTTTTCCTAAGATTATTAAATAAGTATTAACTTTCTTTTCTTAATAGTCATAATCTTTCTTTTTTCCAAAATTGTACTGAAAGCAGCACTGTGCAAGAAATAAAAGGCTTTTTTTTTTTTTTTATTTATTATTTTATAATCTCCTAATATATACAAATATGAATTAGTTACTGTATAGATCAATACCGAATTGTTTGTACGATGTTTTTTTACAAAAGGTTGCTAAATAATTCACCCGAGGGAACTGGCCTTATAAAAACTTAATTTGAAATAGTTGAAAAAAATGATCCTAGAATATCGTATAATATATTTTTCTTATTTTGTATAGGCTCGTAGTTACCTGGAGTCGCTGCCTTACAAACCACGTGTACCGTGGACTGAGCTGTTCCCCGGAGCAGATCCTCGTGCCCTGGACCTTCTGCACCGTATGCTCACCTTCAATCCGCACAGGCGCATCACCGTTGAGGAGGCACTAGCACATCCTTATCTGGAGCAGTACTACGACCCCAATGATGAGGTAACTTATATTAATTAATTAGCGAATGATTTTTCAGTCTACAATTCAACAATTTAAAAAAAAAAACTGAATGTCATTTTCGAAGATAACTTATAACAACAGATACACATATACAATATATTTAAAAAGATATTTTATTCATAACCAGACTATATCCGGAATAATTATAATGCATATTTAATTTAATTTAATTCATTTATTTTCAGACAATAATAGTCCATATTTGTTAGTATACAATTTAACTTATTCTATGTTAGTATAACATAATTAATATTTATTTATTTATTATTATTAAGTTCTCAGAACATGTAGTTCAGTGAATCTCCTGTACAAGTCTGAGTCCATTCTTTCACTAATTAAATTCAAAATTTTATATAATAACAATTTACTAACGCAATTAACGCCTTCAAATGATCCATTATGAGTTATACTAGGTTCGTGCTAAATAAAAAAGCTGAATTGCTTCAAAACAACATTTTCACATTCAATTAAACCTTAAACGAGTTTTGAACTACCTCGAATCTATATCGCTCTTAACTCACGTAAGTGCATTCGTCTGAAAAAGGCGTTTAGCGACCTCTAACTCCAGTCACACATGAGAAAATTCTCATTAAAGTTTCCTTACAAGTCACTGGCATAATACGTAAGAGAAATGCTTTCTATTTCATTTTATATTCAATTAATAAAAAAATTCTTTATAATTTATTAATATATACTTTTTAGTATCGTATAACTTGATTAAGTATGCATTTCATATACAAGCTGAATAATAAATATTATGTATATCAAGATACTTTCAAAGCTAACATGGAATCTATGAAACGTGACACTTTGACGCATAGACCTTGAGCAGACTAGTATTTTCTTCGCAACAGTTGTTATGCTTCATAAAAACGTAATAAAACGTCCTGACCGCAGACAGCGCAATGAAACCGATTCGTACTGAAATGTGTGAATAAAATATACTAATGTTATCGCAGCCTTAAATAAACGAGATGACGTTTCTTTGTGTTGCCTAACCAAACTACATCAAGTTTTCTAGAAAATGTCGCACGTTTTAAAAATCTATCTAAGATTTTTAAAATAGGAACGCGTTGAAAAAAACCGCGCTTAAACTGACAACTAAGTACAAGCACACAAGTAAAGTACTGTGATGATTGGCGTGTGTCAAGCGTAGATAGCACACACCAATATAATAAATTTGACCGTTGTTTTAGTTCTTTTGTCTTATGACTAAGGATTTTAGTGTATTAAAGATGTAGGTGCGTTTCACCTATTTCAATATAGTCATTATTATAATATATTGGCGCGTTATCGTGACGTTTGATTTCTACGATGACAATTAAATATGAACATACGAGTTGTCGCCCACGATTTCCCTCCCGTTTTTGGAGGTTGGTTGTCATGTGGTAAGCAAAAATGTATGTTGCTTCACACCTTCAATTTCATCAAATTCGGTTCATTGGTTCCGTCGTTAAAGAGCGACAGACAGACAGTCAGACAGAGTTACTTTCACATTTATAATATTTATAAAATGTTTGTTAAATATTCGTATTAGCGGCCATTACCGAAATTCTCCAAGTAATCCGTAATAATATTATTCACGATCTGCCCTCCGCGGGGAAATCGAATTAACAACAATAAACGCCCCCGGGACCTGACCCGAAACGGTCTAGCAGTGGAAAATTATTGTCCCTCATATTTGCGTTATTACCCCTTATAATTAAATAAATACACGAATATCCACGTATTGCGTACAAGACAAGTAATATCAGGTACAAGAAGATTAAAGAGACATTTCAACGTGTCCCAGCATATTTTGTTAGTAATTCGGTTTTGGTGTATACATTTCGTTGAAGTATTTTAGTTTATACTTTTCAACCTTACCTGCACCGTGCTGCTTTTTTAGAAATTTTGGAATACTTAATAGTCTACATAAATAAATATAAAAAAAATATTTTGTATAATTAGTTGAAGGAATATGATTTATTTTTGCACAATTTTTGCATTAAACCATTTTATTTACATAGTATTTAAAATAATATTTTCATGTTAGACTGAAAATTTCCCGCAGTGTGAAAGCGTAGATGTTAAAAAGAGATGCATATATATTTCACAATACAATATTTCACAGTGAAGGAAGTTTTATATCTATTCAATAAAGACGGCGCGCCCTTCCACGTTAAATTATTATTAACGGTGCATTGGTATGCGTTAGTAACGCTCGTGCTATCAAGATGTCTTAGTGTGCGTGGGACGATTGAGTATAGACGACAAAAAATACAAATAAATTGTGTTTTTCAAATGTATTAAAAAAAATGAATTTCTTTAAAGCCTTCGTAATATCAATAAAAGACAAATCCCTTTTAAAAATATACGACGTTATAGAAATATAATCTTATATTAAATCTACACTAGTTAGGTTGTTGGTTCCTGAACGATTCCCTACTTATTTCATTACAAGATGGGTATATAGTATATATTACTCGTTCAATATTTTATAATTACATTAATAATTTACACCACAAGTAAACTTTATAAATATGCGTTGAATACTGTTTATGCGCATCAATAAAAATCTTATTTATATCAAGAAAAATAATCATAAAAATCCTCTACCCAGAACCATTATCGTAATGGAATCGTTAATTGAGCAGTAAGCATAAGATCCCTTCCCGGTGTCATATTCCACGTCTCGTATTTCATTCGAACGATAATGTTTTCTATCTAACAGGTATTAAAGTTCATTATTCATTTCAGCCCGTCGCGGAGGAGCCGTTCCGATTCACAATGGAACTAGACAATTTGCCGAAGGAGACACTCAAGAAATACATATTCGAAGAGACTCTACTGTTCAAGCAACTGAACGAAAACGCGTAGATCCCCGGACCCGCCCCGAGCGTCTCGGCGATATGTCGAAGCGTATGCATGCAAGCTCAATTCAAGATTTTAAAACTTCAAATAAAATAGTTTTTCAATAGATTAGATGAACATTTTTTCGATCAATACTTTTGCCGTAACGAATAGTCGTCTTGAATTCTTTCAACTCGTAAATGTGTTGACGAAATTGTGACTAATCTCTGCATTTCGATCGTTGATATATTTCTTATCTCATTGCGATTAGACGTTGGAGTTTTGAGTAATTACTTTATAATTCGTAAACAGTCTTAGGTAAATAGGAGTTTGCATGCGTCTATTATAATTGTGTGAATGTGACCCCACCATAACGGTTGACCAGTGCGATGGTAACCTTTTATTGTATTAATATCATTGAGTATTGTGGTATGCGTTCAAATCGCAGACTATCGGTATTACGTTTAATTTCATATCATTATTTTCGGGAATTCCCTTCTCGGTATTCATCTAGAATATTCAATAAATAACTGTAGATCATACATGCCCCCCATCCTTAGTTGTCTATCTTTCGCGTATGTGATAGCAATCAACGTTTTACAACGACATGGTCTAGATTAATACAGTTTTATTTCGTCTATCTCTTAAGTTAATCAAAATCAAATATATTTAATGAAAACTTGATTTGATTTAGAATTTAAAATCTTATATACTTAATAATGAATAGTTAAAAGTTCGACTGGATGAGTAGAATTTTCAAACAGTAGATATATCGATGAATAGGACATTATAGATAGATAGGAGTTTTCTGAAATTTATTGACGTTAAAAAAAAAACTAGTCGTTTATGGGAAGTTAAAGGATCGCGTGGACGTATTATACAGTATTACAGACTCTGTCTCGTGTCGAGTATGTTTTAGAGTGATAACGTACGTGTAACCGTAGCGACGTCGAATGTTACGACGTCAGTAGTATAATCTGTATGGACCACGCGAACAGATTGGTTATTTAAATTTAATGAAATCGGTAACGAGTCGGGCTTAAACGGCGCAAGATGTAAATATTTTTTACATTTCGAATTTTGATGAGTCACTCGAAAAAATGTTTTTTGAAGCACTAAATTCTAATTGATTCTTGCGTGATCCCACGAGACGCGTTTTATTGTTCGGTCGTGTCGCGGTGTTCGTTGAAAAATTTTAGATTTTTTTTATTTCAACGATTTTAATAATTCTCGTCTTCCTTGTATTGGCATTATCGCGCACAATACGACTTTTAGAATAGTTAATTCTTCATATCAGATATTTTAAAGAGGTTCGTAGTTTAAATAAAAAAAAAACCGTTACGTTTAATTGTGCGAGTTTGATGGGTTTTTCAACGAACCTACCGCCGTTGGCTTCGTGTTGTGAATTCGAGGTTTAGACTATTGTTACTCTCTGTGTATATCTATGAAATGTTAGGTACGATCGGGCCGGATACCGGTGTTTCGATTTTGGACGGTCACTTATTAGTAACACGAAGAAGTTGTCTGTTGATAATTAGGGCGTATGTGAATTAACGACTGTCTAATCTGAAGCCCAATAATTGTTTGGATATTTTACTCTTTAAATTGTCTCATAATGTTCGTGGGACGTCTGTTGTATTAAATGTCAAAATATATTTATAATGTTGCTTGCTAAATTAAGACTGCGATGATGTTTGATAATGCCTAAAATTTCACTATTTGTATAATTATTTTTATCTTGAATTATTAATACAGCTTTAAAATAAAACAACAGTAAAAGTAAAGATTTAATATTGATTTTCGTTTAATGCATAAAATATATTTCTCACATACATATATAGCAGTCTTACGTTTAGTGAAATTGCGGTCATTTTTAATCTGTGTTCACTGTAAACACGAATATCAAACATTTATTAATAACGTGTATTTGTATAAGTAAAAGCTTGACGATAAAACATCATCTTTTATCTCGAGGAGATTAAAATTAATCTGTTTGTACTTTTAATGTATCTTGTTTCTCTCGTAAGATTTAAATTTGCTTAATGACGAATATTTGAACGTGTTTTTGAGGAGTGAATCCTTAATTTTATTAAAAGACAATTTATAATTAATTGTGGCATAATAGTAGATATGTAACGTCTTAAATGTGGATTATGTCTCTATCGCCGGCTGTTTCTAACCCATTCGGTGCGATTAACTCTTGTCGGCGTGTTTCTATGCGCGGGACAAACATTTGAAATCATAGTTGTTTGATGTTGAAAATGACAAGGCGTGTATGATTTTGAAAATAATAAATTCAACTTTGTGTAAGCCGATAAACCTCAAGGTAACTTTACTAAAGGTAAATTTCAGCCTCCGCATTGAATGGGTTAAGAGTTTCTGAATTTAAAGAAACTTGATATGTTAACCGATGAGATATTCTACTCAGAAATTTTTCCACGTCCCAGACCCTTACCAATGTTTAAATAATATTTTAACGTCAAAGTAACACGAGCATTACGTATTTATTGTTAAAATATGAGTGTTGCCATATTTTCTTAAGTCATTATGTACAAATTGGATATTGTAAGATCATTTGTTATCTGTCAACAGTTGAATATTACGAAAATAAATTAAAACCTGACATACACATGTGTTTTATTAATAATTCCCTGACTATTATAAGTTTTTAAAAATAATTTTTATGAGTTCGAAAAATTAAATTTCAATAGTTTTTTTTTAATTTATAGTATGGAAGCTAACAGGTAAATATTTCTATTGGTAAGTGTTTGCCTAGTCCATAGATTTGTCGCTATAAGCAATGTGTTACAGAACCAATGTACCGGGAACTGTACATGTAAAGCGTTTTGTTCTTTTTGCCTTCAGTCAACGGTTAATAGCGCAATGGCGTTCGTTTAGCGATGAAAAAGTCGCAGGATCGATCCCTTGGGCTATTACCCACTCCCTGCTAAAGCCTTACTATGAATTGGAGAGTGAAATGAAAATATTAGTACTTCATTAAATAAATATATACAATTACTAACAACATTATTATATACGGCAAACCAGAATAAAATAATACAAAATGTTGCCATGTGGCAATAATTATAATTAATGAGAGGTAATGTATTAATGTACAAAAACACATTGGAATATACAGCATTAAGATTACACGAAAATAAGGGTAAAAACATACATTAAACAACCGACAGTAAAACGAATTAATGCAGGTAACAACTTAACTCGGGACTAATCTCGTGAAATGGCAAAGTAAGCAGGTTTAAAATTATTTTATGCGAAGTATAAAGGTGTTGGTATCGCGCTACGTTATTAAATGGCGTGAAATCTGCCAATGCTTTCAACTTAATAACCTGAGCGCTCCCCGCGACCGCATGCTGCTAATCGCGTAATTTAATAACCTCAAGTGGTTACGTTTATAACATATCAGGTGAAAATGTTTCATCGTAACGTAATGAACGGCAACTGGTAATGCCTTTGGTTATTAAATATTTTTACGTAATCATTTGAAAAAGGTTGTCCTGTTACGTTTTTATACCGTAGGTTCTTTATATTTAACTAATTAAAAAAAACAGCCGCCCGATTATTGTGAACATTCAAATGAAAAATTTAAAACGATGGAAAACGATGGAAACATTTTAATTTTCAATCTCGGAATCTCGAATTAAAAAAAAACAGGCCTTGAATTCTTAATGAGCAAGTCTTCCGAGGGAAAATCTGTGGATATTTCTTTGTTTTTGCGTTGGACAGAATAAAGAATACATGAAAATATATTCCATACAAACACATATTGATATAATTATGTACTTACATCATTTTAATAATTCTGTTTACTTATTTGAAAAAAAAAATCAAATAAAGCAATTTCTACATAAAGTACTGCTTAGTTATGTAAAATTATTAAAAAAAAATTACGATGAATCTGGCTTTAATAAATATATTTTTTGCAAAGTTTTATAAAGAGAAGTTTGTTTTAAATACTCGAGAGACGACGACTGAGCTGAAAGTTTATTGTTCTAAGTTGTGAGAGTTTTTGAAAAGCTAATAAATACACTCGCCCTGTTGTTTTTCTTACTCTTATTATTTTCTAGTTTTCATTATTTTGACAGACCGTCTTAAGTAATAAACTTTATCATCTTGTTATAAACTGACCGAACACTTCATGTATAAATGAAGTTCTCTCGACCGAACTTTAGCAACGGTGACTCAGTATTTTAAAATGAATATTAGCTTAGTATTTTAATTTACAAGTATATGCGTAAAAAGTTATAATACATAGATCGATAAAAAAACCATTCGTACGCCTCCCAAAAACGAGGTCTCTAAGTGAAATAATTTCTAAGTGAAAGAAATTATCAAAAAGATCTTTGACCTGATCCGAGATAAACACAGGACATCAAAATCTGAAATGATATAAGCTTAAATATAAAATGAGAAAATTTCGGTGTGCTTAAAAATGTCGTCGAAACTTCTTCGTGAAATTTCAAGGATAGATAAAAGGCTTTAAAAATAAAAGAGCAATGGCCGCTATTCTTCTATCTGTCAGCGTAATCCCGTCAACGTCGACAATGCTTGTGAAATATAAATGCTTAATAAAAGATATGACGGTGATATAATAGCGTCAGCATTTTGTATGCGAGTCCCGCTATACTATTTCGTGATTTACAATTTTTTTTAACTTCACCTTTTTGTCTTATGTATGAGTCAAAGTGCAATTGAATTTTAAATGAATGAAATAAAATCATATTTTACACACATTTACCCTGAATACAACTAAAGAACAACGATATTTGAAATTTTGCTATTTATGTAGTTTTAACCGATTATTTTGTATTATTTTTCTTGGTGGTAGGGCTTTTTGCAAGCCCGTCTGGGTAGGTACCACCCACTCATCAGTTATTCTACCGCCAAATAACAGTACTCAGTATGTTGTGTTCCGGTTTGAAGGGTGATTGAGCCAGTGTAACTACAGGCACAAGGGACATAACATCTTAGTTCCCAAGGTTGGTGGCACATTGACGATGTAAGGAATAGTCAATATTTCTTACAGCGTCATTGTCCATGGGTGACCACTTACCATCAGGTGGCCCATATTCTCGTCCGCCTACCTATACCATAAGAAATATATTAATTTATTTAATGATTTGTTTTAATTTTATTTGACTAAGACAGAATCGGAAAGTATAAAAAGTGCTTAACTATCTTAAGTCCGTATTTTCTAAGGTCTACGATTAAATTAAATCCAGTTGTGCCAAAGTATACCAAGACGATAAGAAATAGTAAAATTAATGAAGTTCAGCAATTTACATGTTCAATTAATTTAAAAGCTTATTTATTTTCATTTAATTAAATTTATTTAATATGATATCGTATAAGAAATTTGGTATTTTAATTTAATTTGAGCATTAAACATAAATCAAAAGAGAATATTCAAGAAAAATAAAGTTTTCTCTTTATTTTATTTTCAACTCTGTCCTTGCGTCCATGTTCATAATTAAATATTAAAGTAATCCAATATAAAAACTTGAGAAAGATTTATTTAAAGTTATTTATCCAAAGAATTCTCGAAATCTGAAAAATAAACTTCAAGACTTTGCAGACAAAGAGAAAATCTACAAAGTTATTTTAAAGTATTTAACAAGCAATCAGATATTTTGAAGTGTTTAATTGACAATAGAGCTATGTATACGATTTATGTAGCCACGTACCAGTATGAGAGAATATGATTACGTGGTCTAACAAAACCTGTGATTAATAAAAAAAATATAACACGAATGACTAACCTATACTTTTCAGTTCTTTATTTATTTATAGTTGAACACAATAACCATCACTACATAACTTTTATCAGTTACAAGTTTATTTCAATACATAGAGGGTTAATTAGTATGTATGTATGTAAGAACAGTAAATACCACGATGGCTACAAACAGACTCGACCGACAGACAACCGAACATTAAACCCGTTACTAAGCGTTTTGCCGTATTTATGTGATTTCGCTCGGTCCTGGTTGAAGAGAGGATAGTTCTTGTAAGAATAGTATAAAACAAAGTCGCTTACCGCTGTTTGTCCCTATGTATGTATTAGATCTTTAAAATTATGCAATGGATTTTAATTAGTTTTTTTAATAGAGTGATTTGCGAGGAAGGTTTTTGTACATAATAAATGGACAATATAATAAAGAAACACCAATCATTTTAGAAGTCTCTACTGTGATGTCGTAAATAAACAAATTCTGCAGTATATTTAGTATCAGTATTGCATTCATGCGAAGGCTTCGCTAGTATGAAATAAAATTAAAAGCTCTTTTCTATAATAACATTAGAATACGCATCGTATATCGCGTTTCGTATCGTTAAAATTCGCTTATATTTATATATAGAAATAAATAAACGTGTGCAATTTCACATGCAGTAAAGTTTTAAAGTTAAAGTGAATATAACTATTTTTTATTTTTATGTTTGTCTGGTATATTAAAAGTAAAGGGTTGAAATATAAAAAGACGGATAGGGTACTACTGCACATACCACTTCACGTGGGGGTAACGCGTAATGCGTTCTCCCAAAAGAGGTTTGAAACATAATAATAATAACAAATCTCCTACAGGATTACATTCACAAGTACGTTTTTCCATCAATAAATTTGGTCAAACAAAAAAAAAATTATTAAAATAATTCAAGGCATTTGAAATTTTTCTTAACAGATTACTAGTTGTATTTCAGTCTGATATAGTTAAGTTAAAACGCGGCGCATTTTAGTAGGAAAAGAATTAACTTATATTTTTTATGTGCTAACTTATAGATACAATATTTTATGAATTGTCTGCTTAATATTTATTACTAGTGGTCGCTTGTGTTTGTGTGGTTGCTCGTCAGGTGTTACTTATTAGGTATCAAAAATAGCCTATATGTTATGTTATTCTATGCTATGTTATTCCTTGGGGCTCTAGCTTGTTTTTACTAAATTTTATCAAAAGTAACAGACTGAAATACTAATTAGTTACTTATGTAAAGTTACTTTTACTTTCCTATTTATAATACTTTTATAGTGTATAATTAGCACAGATTAGGATAAAACTAACAATAACCATCGTTTCTGCTGCTATAAGGTTATAATATTTTGTGTAGTCTATTTCATTCTCAAAATACATCTAAAATACAGATGGAGCTGGAAATGGTCGGGAGTAAGTTGCAAGGATAGCTCGGTGAAGTTAATTTATATAAACAAGGTCATGACCCAAAATTCTCTTTTAAATTACGCAGAGTAATAATATTCAACTCTTTTACCCTTTAAAACATTTGACGAGAATTTAAATGTATGCAACACGTACTTAAAAATATTTATAATTATAAACGTACATTATTTTTACCGGTAATTTAATATGAAAAATGCTTATGCCATCATTTAAATGTGGTTTCATAACGTTTTATATTTTCACGAAAGTAATTTTATTGCTAGTATAAGACGAGGCTGGGATAGGCCTAATGGTATATTTTAACGACAGGTAGGTGCTGGAAACAAACAAGGTCACGACCTAGAATACCTCTTAAATTACCCGGGACAGTATTCTTTTACGATTTGATACGTTTAGTCTCGACGGTATCTTATTATACGGATAAGACAAGTTTGTGTTTTATTTTTGTTGCCACTAGCAATTTATTTTTATAAGATATATTGAAGGAAATAAATTAGTTACTTAAAGTCAAACGACATTTAATATGAGAAAAATAAGAATCAAAATGATATCTGGACAAAATTTAATTGAAAGTATACCTCGGGATAAAAAACGATCACCTTTTTTCCTTATAAATAACTATAAACGATTCCAATATAAAAAAATCTCAAACGCAGAGTTCGTTAATTTTAAATTTGAAAATAGAACTTAAATATTAAATAAATACATTTAAATAATGTATGAACATACTAAACTAAATGAATGTATAATTATACTGCTCTTTCCCTATTTCTAGTAAACAAGTGAAGCAATAAAATGCCAGTAGCAGAATACCTCTGTGAATTGAAATTAACATTCCTATATATCTAGAATCGGCATTTTCAAAACATACATGTATCTGTAAGTATACTGACCTATTCATTTTTGTTTTCTCAGTTGAATTAAGTCGTGTAGCAGATATTTTAACAAAAATTTTGCTCACACGTCACGATAAAATATAACACTTAATTTAAAATGTATGTAAAAGTTAATTTAATTAAGCAATAAATGAATCAATGACGAACCAATCACTGTGAACTAAAGTTTTATTTATTTATGATATCCACATTACACGGGCTAAAAATAACAAAGAAAAAGTAAACAAAAATAGGCGCAGAACAAAAGGCCTTATCAATTACTAGTGATTTCTTTCAACAGCCTTTGGGTTAGACATTTGATGATTGAGAGTGGGTGGCGTGTTTATTTATAACTATACGTACGTATTAATAACTCATCATTGTTTATTTCGCGCTGTTTGTATGAAATCGAAGAAATCGAATTTATTTTTATCCTGAGCTATTTCTGTACGGGCGCAATACGTAGCGGCTACGTGCTACGGCGCTACGGGTATCCAAGGCAATTGTATACGAGCGCGGTACATACGGCCGTGCATTCAACAGTAAATCGTTATTTACTTTTATACGCTTTATTTACTTGTTTTTACCAACAAAGTCATACGTAAACAAATCTAGGCTTTCGATTGTAACCTTATTTTAAATGTCGCATCGATTTATAACTTTTTAAATATAAAGTGAGAATATAATATGTTGGTAAAGTTGAGCATATCTAATGATGGTGTTAAGACGACCATATCAATATTTACCCAAAAAAAATTGCTAGTGTAGGCTCCCTTAATTTGCTTCGACTAGTATAATTTAACAACGATATCCTTCTAAGCGAATCTCGACCATAGTGGTGAGACTACAATTCGAAACATAAGATATTATATTTATTACACAAATACAAGTGTTCTCGCTTGTAGTCACATGCTCCGACGATACACATACCCATTATGACCTGGTAGAGATCCGTCTCGACCATAGTGGCAAAAGTACACTTCAAAACATAAGACATTATATTTATTGCACAAACCGCATAAATATAAGTGTACTCGCTTGTACTCACATGCTCCGACGGTACACCAATATGACCTAGGAGATATAAGACATTGGACTTGCCTTATACGCAAGCCCGCAAACAAACACATACAATTGAGTTAGTAACAATATTTAATCCTGTGCCAATATCCAAACCGATTGTGTGTACTCGTAGCAAACCACGGCACACTAACGTAAATCAATCTGGCTAAGTCTACTAGTAATCATGCAATAAGATGCACTTGATTACGTATCCATTATGTATATGAAACAGGCGTGTTTGATACAAATTTGATGAGACTTAAACCGTTTTAATACTAATTTATAAACGGTATATCCTCATATACAATCATTTACACCGATAAATTATTACTTTAAGTGTTCTGTCTCTCGTAACCAAAGTTAAAAAACAGAAATAATCACTAAAGTATATATTGAAATATATATTGTAATTAGTTAAAGTAAAAATATTGTATGAATTAGGAACAAATCTAAAAACAGTATAAAGCAAACTTTCTATTTGTCTATATATACAGATACTTCTTTTAAAGTAGCTTTGGTATGCTCTTCGCTAACAGAGTAACTGAAAATGAAGGTTTGAATATATAATTTCTAATTTATTTGTAAAATTAGACAACAATTATGACAAGTAACAATATGACCATGTTTGATTTTACCTAAAAACTGTTTTCATTTGCTTACATGGCATCGCTGGATAATAAATTTATCAATAAGTTGAACCGCCGTGAAACTTAAAGCGTCACCAGTAAGGTATAAATGAGAAAATTGCAGTGCAATCTTCCGTTATTCTTATCAGAATGCAGTACTGATGAAGAGAAAAAAAATGTACTTTGATTTTTAAAAATAAAATAGTTATTAATAATATTTTACAGTGGAATATATAATGAAATGAATTCAATAGTAATCTTTATCTGTACCCGTTGCTTGAAGTAGAATATATTAAAATATTGGGAAATAGGAAAAGGAAAGAAAATATTTTGTATAATATAACAGCTCCTATATAAATACTGATATAACTTGTATATACGTATACACGCTTGATCGACCACTTTCAATCAAATTAGGATGATGTTCCTTTTATAACTCAAAAATGATGTTTTAATTTATAACATCTAAGCCCAATTAACAATAAGAGAAGTATAAGACTATAAGAAAATTACTTTTATTGTGATACACTTAGTACACTGAGATAAGATGAGCTGATATGGCCCAGAAGTTAGAACGCGTGCACCTTCAAATCCAGGCACTATATATTTGTGCTTAATTTGTGTCTATAATTCATCTCGTGCTCGGCGGTGCAGGTAAACATCGTGAGGAAACCTGCATGTGTCTAATTTCATAGAAATACATTACTTTACTTTTTTTTAATTACCACATTTATTTTAACTTTCCTTATCATCCGGATCCGGATCCGGATCCGGATCAAAATTAATTCGAACTTAATAATGATTCACCAATAAATAGAACTTGTATTCGCAATATTTCTCGAAAAAGAAATAAACTTATACTAGTCTTAAATATTATGCCACTTAAAATAATATTAATTAAGTTTTAATAAATTTTTAGACAATTAATTACAATAATTATACACATAACATTGTAAAATGAATAGTTTCGGTTATTATAATTACATGAATGAATAATGTGATGTAATTAATTATGACATCGTATAATACAATTATTCATTATAATACCGTTTTGGAGGCTAACTAGGGTGGCTTGCTAAAATTTTTAAGTAGTGTGCTAGTACGCTTCAGAGATATGTTCATATTTTTTTCCGTAGTGTAGCTTTCTTTAATGTTTTTCTCGACTTCCGAGCATTTGTGAAATTCAGTAGCTAACATATTTAAAACTGACTTTCGTGTTCAATCCACGTATATTTTTAGTATATTTCATGAATATTTTTAAACCAATGTGACTTTCTTATATATTCCCTAATCATACGCGGTGGTTTAAATATATACAGATATATATTTAATTAAACATAAATACATAACATATATTTAAAAATAATATATAGTTGCTTAAAATATTAAATTATAATATCATAATTGGTATAATACGGTTTTAATTTGATTGCCAATCTTACAACTTTATTACATTTATTTGATGGTATATGGGACTCGCCGGTACTGAGTATGGCGGAATACGCACTATAAAACCGGCCTTACTCACGTCTCTTAGCGTGACGCCCTGATAGTTGGCTCGCCTATGCGAGTCTCCAAACTAAAGAGGTTCCAATGGTTACAGAGAACCGAACTTCCGATAATGCTTACAGCGGGAAAAACAGTGCGTATAACGCCGGCGAACCATAGTGTCATAGTAATTTGTTACAATATACAAATTTTATAAATTACAGTCTCAAACGTGCTCTTATATTAGTCTCACCAGTATTAGTAAATACGCCATTTACAAATAGACTAAGTAGGCTGGAGCCTAGGGTAGCAGATTTAGAGTGGCGGGTAAATTTAGCCCAAATTTGTTATTATCTTACAGAAATTAAAAAAAAACTTATAATTATATGTATACACATTACGTCATCCGCATTCTCATCACTACATGGCCGGTTGGAAAAATAATCTAGTAACTGACAGAAATATCACCTAGTTTATAATCATACTAATAACGGGAAAACGCGATGTAATGAGGAAGATAAAACACAAATCAGAAATATTGAATTAATAGGGCGGCAAAAAATTAATAGCCTACTAGCCTACGAGCGGCAGGTTGTAAATCCGCCACTGAGTCTCACGATGTTACAGGCATAAAAATGGTGCGAAATAAACTCGAACAGACAAGCTCTTTTGCATCTTGCGCTCAACATTATTAACGTTTTATTAATCCCGAAGTTATTAGCAATCCGTATCTTTGTGACGCAAACAATCTATCAGAGTACCTAATGAGAAAGAAGCTTTCACGTTACAATAATATTAACGTACGATACAATGAAAGAGCTCATTAATAGCTAATAACATTTCAAAGCAAAATTCATTCGTTTAATTCGTGTTATCTTCATATACTTAGTGAATCACATTCAGAACAAACAATTCTAGTTCCACTAAAGCTGTTGTTTTTCGGGCACAGAGAATTCTTGATTTCAGTGAAGATAGAAACTCGGCAAAGGGATTAGCGGCTCGGCTTTGATTTAATCCTGAAGGCCTTTGCTTAGAGATATCTCCAGTATCTATTTGAGAAATTGCCGCTTAAGAGCTGTATTTCTCATGCCACATTACTTTGTATTAAATTAAAAAGAATTACTATATATTTTCTTTCAGCAGAAATAAAATTGCGAGATAAAACTTCTTTGTAACCGAAACGGTTCGACCGAGGAAATAAATGCATTAGATTTCTTTTTCGATTCTCCAAAATAAGGTTTTATATAATTGATATTGTCAGTACCGAATTTTGTTTTTTACGTAAAATATTATATTTGTACAGTATTACACCGAACTTATTCCTAATATTAAGTAAAAAAGTTAATTTGTTCGATTGTTTCAATTTCAGACTGTAATAGTCCCATTTGAAAAATATTTTGCATTAGTTAGCAGCTTTAGAACTTAGACTTCGTAGTACATAATCCAGAACTTCTCTAATACTAAACCATACGAAACATGAAATAAATAAAATAAATACCAATAACTTCTTGAATAACGGCTGAGGAATACCGTTAAACGCGGAGGAAATAATACATAGATATAATTCATATATAAAATCAATTTAGTTACCATATTTATATAAATATGGCAACATCAAATTAAAATGATAAGTTTTGTTTGAGTATCAACATTTAAATTTTTCATTCAATTCAATAAATAGATAAATTAACAGCCTATATATGTCGCACTATTACGCAAAGATCTTCTTTAAGGAAGATTTAGAACCTCCAATACGAGATGGTTTGCAGATTTTAATTAAAAACATGCATGTTTCCCCATGACATTTTCCTAAATCGCGAGAAGTTGTGAATTGTGTTTATACACAAAAAAACACATGAAAAAACAGGGTCCATGTGCGGTGTTAGTCACTTTCCATCAGGTGAGCCTCCTACCATCTATGTCATAAAAAAAGATCAATCAAAACAGGATCGTAACGGATAATTAAGGATATTTTTGTGGCATAACTATGATTTACAATTTTAATGAAATGTGCAACATCTAGCCTGAGGTTAAAAACATGTGTTAAATATTCTTTACTTATTATAAATAACTAACTGAACGTGCGGCTTTACTTATGTGATATTTATAAAACTTACTATAACACACAAACCGTCACCCCCTGTGTTATTGTAGGTGAATTAAAAAAAGGAGCCTTAGGCTTTACTCAAACTATATCCGTATCAAATTTAATCTAAATCGGTTCAGCGGTATAAGCGGGAAGAGGTTACATATCGAGTTACTTTCGCTTTTATAATATACATATATAGACATAGTATTTGTTCATATTTTCATGTGTTGGGCTTTGTACCACTTTTGGGCCTACTTATCATCACTACACATTATTTATTGTATTACTATTTTCTTATTTGAAACGTCAATGAGACTGTTTTATAGACACAAGGGAATAATAACATCACATAGCTTATAGATAGTGGTGCAATAACAGTAACTTAGGTGGTATTGGTTCCAATGTCAGTATTGGTAGCAATGGTGACCACGTACCATCATGCAGTACATGTTGGCACAGCTGCGTCATTAAAATAGTACATAAAGAGGTTTGAATTACGAACATGATAAACATGTTTACGATCATTTGTCCGACATTAAATTCAGTACAATTTATTAATAATTGACCTAATTGGACTAATAAACACGATTCATTATCTCCTTCTAATGATTATTACCGTTTATTGTATTGAATATTATGTAATTATGTTACTCGTAATGTGAGGAGAATATAATGATGGGGTGGAAATAGAGGCAATTTTCAATATTTGGAAAAGGAATTACGTAAACTTAAGTAACAAATTATCATAAATAATAATTACGAACGTAAGCTTGTTTACTTGTTACGTTTGATATTTTACCTAAGTATTGGCCTTTTCACGAGTAAATCTACAGGCAGACACTTGTATAAGAATTTGATTTGTTCATTGTTTATTTATTTTTATCCTACTACGTACTTAATATTTTTTTGAATAATTAAGAAGCAGAATCAATTGATTTTAAATGATGCCGGCGCCATTACGATACTATTATCGTAAAAGACGTATCTTAAGCTGGAATATACTAACTGATACGTACGTTGTTATCTTTGTTATATTGTACACATAAATAGAGCAATCCAAAGCATTTGTACTGTAATGTAAAAATAATTTTACGGTTAATTTAACAGCGACGTCAAATCAAGAGCGTTTATGTAATGTGGCAACAATTTACTAACTTATAACCTTTTTGATTTTACTTTCAGACTGTTTTAGCTTTCAGTCTATCTTGAGGACTATCAGTGTGAGTATTTTTATGAACTAAGTCGTACTACAGAACACGATCGTGTAACGCCTGTTATATGTGATATTGACTGTAAATAAAACTACGTACATTTTTTTATGATATAGTTTGGCGGACGAGCATATGGGCCACCTGATGGTAAGTGGTCACCATCATCCATAGACAATGACGCTGTAAGAAATATTACAATTCCTTACATCGTCAATGTGCCACCAAACTTGGGAACTAAGATGTCATGTCCCTTGTGCCTGTATAAGTTACTTTTTACACTCACCCTTCAAACCGGAACACAAAAATACTGAGTACTGTTATTTGGCGGTAGAATAACTGATGAGTGGGTGGTACCTACCCAGACGGGCTTGCACAAAGCCCTACTACCAAGTATAACATATAAATAGCGAGCAAGAAACTGTCCAGAGTAAGTGAGTGTTCAAAATATTACGAGTGAAATTCGAAGCGAGTTGATACGGAAATGCATTGCACTTAAAAAATAAACAATTTATCATAACGTCGCTTCACGTCACGATTCCGCAAATATACGAATTGTTGTATATGAAACACTTATCTTAAATGTTATTCATGTCGAATATAAGAAACTAGGGAACAACCATTTATAGTTGCATTACTAAAAGTTGATTTGGTCTTTAAAAATATGCCTGGTAACCGAAACTATTTACATAACATTAACGAAGGACACGGTATGTTCAACAACAACAGCCTGTAAATTTTTTTTTTTTTTTTATGCTATACGTTAGCTGACGAGCATATGGGCCACCTGATGGTAAGTGATCACCATCACCCATAGACAATGACGCTGTGAGAAATATTAACTATTCCTTACATCATCACTGCGCCACTAACCTTGGGAACTAAGATGTTATGTCCCTTGTGCCTGTAGTTACACTGGCTCACTCACCCTTCAAACCGGAACACAACAATACTGACTACTGTTATTTGGCGGTAGAATAACTGATGAGTGGGTGGTACCTACCCAGACGGGCTCGCACAAAGCCCTACCACCAAGATAAATTCCCACTGCTGGGCTAAAGGCCTCCTCTCTCTTCGAGGAGAAGGTTTGGAACATATTCCACCACGCTGTTCCAATTTCTTTGAAATTTGTCACGTGCATGTTTCCTCACGATGTTTTCCTTCACCGCTGAGCACGAGATGAATTATAAAGACAAATTAAGCACATGAATCAGCGGTGCTTGCCTGGGTTTGAACCCGCAATCATCGGTTAAGATGTACGCGTTCTAACCACTGGGCCATCTCGACTCGACTTACTTACGGTATGTTCATAATGCAGTTATATGAAGTATATTTCACCACGCTGCCAAAAGCTCGTTGTCAGACACATGCACTGTAGAATTTTATCAGTAACTTATTTTCTTGTTTAACTTTAATTTTAACTAAGTTTGAGTTATATTATATTTTCCTAGAATTGAAATTACAAATAATTTAAAAATATAAAAGGGTTATTCGTTAGGTAGAAGACAAATGATTTATTATTATGTATATCGCAATGTATTATCGAAATTCTTCGCATGTTTACAATAATCCTATGACTGTATGGCCCGGTGGTTAAAACGCGTACATCTTATTCGATGACTACGGGTTCAAACCCAGGTAAGCACTGCAGAATTTCCATGTGCTTAATTTGTGTTTATAATTCATCTCGCACTCTGTGAAGGAAAACATCGTGGGGATACCTGCATGTGGATTATTCAACGAATTATTGCTACATGTTTATTAACCAACCAACATTTGATCAGTGTGATGGAATAAGCTCTAGACCTCAAAGGGAGGCCTTATCAGTAGAGGGAAATTTACACTGATACTGTTACGATAATGGATCGTTACATCTGAGCACATAATGGAAAAGGTCTAAAATTTAATTTTGTAAAGTCATTAAGAAAATGTCTGCTACTCCTTATCGTTATAATTTGAAACAAATTCACTTATGTTCCGAAGTTAGATCATCATTACTGATAATGGACAGGATATTAAACTTTAAGACTAATTATGTGACGCAGAGGGTTAGAACTTAACACAAAAATCTTATATTATTTGACGACCTCCATGGTCGAGTGGTGTGTACACCGGTTATCATGGGTACGCCACTCTGAGGTCCCGGGTTCGATTCCCGATGTCGATGTATGTCCATTAGTTTTCTATGTTGTCTTGGGTCTGGGTGTTTGTGGTACCGTAGTTACTTTTGATTTCCATAACACAAGTGCTTCAGCTACTTACATTGGGATCAGAGTAATGTATGTGATGTTGTCTTATATAAATATATAAAATAAATATTTATTTTTTTCCAATCAGTGACGAGTTTTCTTTTATATTTATCTATACATACATACATATGATTAAATCGTAACTGATCGAATCCTTACATGGAAGATATTTGAGAAAAAATATTACTGGGGAATTCTTATCAGCGTAATCACATCACATAAATATGATTTTTAGATATTTTGTCTGCTCATCTGTTCGTTTGTTACCGCTAATCTGGGCATCGCCTTAACAGATTTGCATGCTGGCATGCTTGCACACTTTTTATTGTAGTAGCGTTGTAACATATATTGAAATATTATTATGAAACCAGGGCTGATGAGGTAAAACTATTTTTAAGAAGTTCTAGTGGTGTTGCATCATCATTGAAAATAAATATATTTATCTATAGATATAATATAAAGTGTTCGCAACAGCAAAAAAGTATACGATTTAATACCTGAGGGCACTACGTGTATTATCGTGTAATACATTACGCAGTAAGACGGATACATATAACATTTTATATTATATTATATTACACATTTAAATGATAAAGTTCATAGACGCAAAGATACACAGGCATGTCAACCGTTGGAGGCCTAACGTCACGAACGGAGTCGCGGGTACCAGCTAGTTCACAATAAACAGTTAGCAACCTGAATCAATTCAATATATAAAAAAATAATTAGTTAGTCTCAAATGAAATATTACAGTACAGTAAAATTTGCGACATCGAGATTGTATACAAGCACAAAAAATACTTGATTTTTCTTGTAAAATTATTTTAACAAATAATTTATATAAATAATTAATCTTAAAACAACCTAATTTTCGTTTAACGAACATATACAAATATTTCTACAAACAGGAAATATTGCGCAATTTTATTACTAGTAAAAATAAAATTATATACGAAAGCATTCGTTAGTGTTCTACGTTGGCGTAGCTCGTAGCCGCTACGGGATTACTACGTTATTGGAATAGGCGAGTATGAAGTACAAGAGGTATTTTAATGAAATATTTGCCATGAATGTGTTTTATATCAAGCGGGTTGAACACGGTCATGGTACGACTTTTAGTATCCACTAGTCTTTGACTTTGTCCAAAGTTAAGCCACATATATTCGTGTTTAAACTTTTTCCATTAGCATTACCTCACAAACTCCGGTTATATTTGACGCTATATTTCCCAACTTTTGCTTCATAAGGTATTTGTCAGAATATTTGTTTATTTTAATGAATACTAAGTTAGAAAATGTTACAGTAAAGATATGATTGACGTATATATGTTGACAAGAATTTAAATACATCTTGAATACATTTATTTTTTATTTTTCTAATCATAATTCCTCTCCTAACTAGCACCACTCTAATTTCCTGTGCTAATTTTAAAGTTTGCAAGTACACCATAAGTTAAGGTTCCTCAGATCCAACATTTGTCTATTCGATGTTGATAACATTGTTTCCATTCAAATAATTTTCTTTGTCATCTTATCTCAATCAAGTTATCAGTCGTTTGACGTTCTCGGCTAATTTGAGGTCTAAAATGTATAAGTACTAATCCTACTATCTTGATAAAAATTCTGAACGATTTCACCCAATCATCGCTAAGGAGATAAGCTACTCAATTTTGTCTACCACAGTACCACTGTGCAGAAATGCTAACGCAATTGCGGGAAAGTGCTGAGTGTAGATTTGTAATTCAATTAAAAATGTTCGTTATTTTCAAAGCACTAGAGTATACTTTGCTTTAATTAAAATTCGAAATTCCTTAATATATGCTAATAACACGTACATATAGCTGTGGATTAAATTCGCGTTTGAAATGCTATTAAACAAGCACTCGTTATGATTACAATTACTTAGTCTAATAAATATCAGATGAGTAATCAAATATTCACGTACGTTCCTTGTTGCTAACTTTAAACTTGTCACGAAACTATTATAATATGATAAGTTTTGTCTTGTACGTAATAAACATTGTGTCTGTTAACAACATCAAGAAGTATTAAGAAGATTAAATTATAGTTGAATATAATATAATACATGTATATTGCTAAGAATTTATACCAAAGACATTTCTATGTTTGTTTCTAGGGATGTGCGAATATGAGGAATCATTGTAAGATTTGCCAAGTTTCGTAGCATTGAATGTAGTTAAGACGATAGTTTTTAAGATAAAAAGTATGTTTGGATCCCTATCTCACTTGTAGTTACCACTTGAAGATACTTCGTGATAGTGAAATAACACTTGCTTGCTCGTTCGGTCGGAAATTATTAATTTAAAAATGGGTCAATATGAATACATAAATTTATTTATTTTTTATTTCTTTCTTATAAAATTAATAACATTAAATTTTTAAATATACACAAATATGACCTTAAATTAGTTGATGTATAAATCTTGCCCGCGTGAAATGGTGGAAAGAAAGCTATTAGCATTTTCCCGTTGAATCGCAATTCCGATCCTCTGCTTAAAAAACGTAGGTACCAGCCCTCCTGTCACCAGTGGAGGCAATGAGGCGAGGTGTTATAGGTGTTATAATTTTGATGAAGCTTTTTGTACCACTGGTTCATGGTCTTAGCGACAGCAAAAGGAACAAAAAAGTAAATTGAAAATTCAAGAAAATATTTTGAAATTGAATATTAATTAATTATATATGCCCCGTTATTTGTTAGAACTTGTCGTCTTTTAGGTAAAAATCCCAAAGACTCACCAGCCCCTTGTTTTTTTACTAGAAAAGTTACCTGCTTATTTAAAATATGACAGTACTCTCCTTCCAACCTAATATACTCGTATACGCCTGCCCGTTCTCGTGTGATATATATGTACACGGATTGCAGGATTTAGTTTAACTTACTCGGAGCGCGTTTCTATATGTCATCGGTGTTATGTAATTATTATATAAATCATACAAGTATATCACATATTAATACAGTAAGTCGAAAAATGAAACAAAGATATCACTACCACAATATATTAAAATTACAATAAAATAAAATTTAAAAAAACCTATCATAGGTTTCGAAATTTGTAAAAACCAGTTGAATTAAAGTTTCACATGTGAACCAAAATAAATAAAGTGAAAAAATAAAGTACGTATTAGATATTTCTTTTGTATTTCCAAAAGTGGAATTGGAGATTTTTGAGTATAAATAAGTGACAAGAGATTATCAATCGCGCTAAATTTCTTAAAAACTAACAATACTTGTATGTATATATGTTAGCAGTTATAAATATGATTTTTCATTACAAAATTAAAAATGACCTTTAAAGAAAAAATAAGTTATTTATTATACATATCAATGTTATGACATCAGACATATTATACAAACTCGAGCGCACTCAGAAAAATAACATTTTATTCTCTAATGTTATCAATTAATACTAAAATCCTCTGACGTCGCTGAAAAGCTTAAATTGCGTCTTATCTCTTTATAAATACTATATGCATGCAGATTAAATAGAACATAATACATCAGTGTACTATAAAGGGCTCCGCGAAGTTGCCCAGATTTAATTTAAGCTATTTCAACAACAAAGGAAGTCTTGATACGCGACACGCTTGAAATCGTCTTAGAAATAAACGTTACACTATACAGAGAACCTCCTAAATCACCTGAGTAGCTTATACAGTTGCAGATTTAGAGGTCTTGGGTTCGAGTGAGGTAGGAAATTGGTAGTTAGACACTCGTGTCTCTACAGTCCTTGCTCTCTCTGAGGTCGTTCGTGATTGCCGTTCTATCAGATTATGGCATTGAGGAATTAGAGAATGCATCTATGTTTACGTAAACACTTATGCAACATGTTTATATTGCATATTTGTTCTTTGTAGTTGTCTAGTTACAGATTACAACAATACTTATTATTATTATAACAATTTTTTTGTTTGGTAAAATTCATTTTCAACCAGTTTAAAATTTTTGGATCAGTAATTTTGGAAAACTTGTTCAGAATCATCATTTTATATATTTTAGTCGCGGTGAAAAGATATTTCTACGTATACATATTAAGAAGACTTAAATTACATTTGAAACATTTACGTTTATAAACTGAAAGTACGAAGTTTGACAAAAAGGGTACAAGCTCAACTAAAATTGGATTCACTAAAACTTTAGTCTGACATTTCAGAAAAGTCAGATGGCTTCTTAAATGTTGGAAATAATAAAATATAAAATGTAAGACAAAATGATCAACTTAAAGCAAAGAAAAGTAAAGTAACAGCCTGTAAATTTCCCACTACTGGGATCCCACCTCTTCCATTAAGGAGAGGGTTTGGAACATATTCCACCACGCTGTTCCAAGTGTGTAGTAGTGGAATGCACATGTGGGAGAATTTCGATGAAATAAGACACATGCAGGTTTCCTCGCGATGTTTTCCTTCAGCACTGAGTACGAGATGAATTATAAACACAAATTACACCAGCCTATGTTTGAACCCAATCAAGCAATCATCGGTTAAGATGCACGCGTTCTAACCACTGGGCAATCTCAGCCCCTAATGATTAGATGAATGATCATCTTAGATGGGATAAAATGAAAATATAAAAAAATTGAGGAAATCAAGTTGGAAATGTATGTGTGTAGTGTAATGTAATGCGTTGAACTGGAATAGGATTTAAAGTCGCGTAGAGGCGTTTTATGGGCTTTCCTTCGCGCGATTTTCTTGAATCACCTTATAGTATTTCGTATAATATTTTCCAAGGAAATTTTATACGTTTAAAAACAATTTTTATTCTTGCTCGTTATTTAATCTGCAAATTGCAGTTCTCTTTGCATTTGTAGTTTGGAATATTCGATATTTTATATAACCAGAGTAATTTAAATTTTATAGAACATCGATTGAGATCGAAAAACAGATTACTATCTAGAAATTAATATACCCAATACATATAGCTCAGACTGCGGAGTGGTTAGATAAGTACTGGATAAAACTCCGGCAAGCACCACTGAAATTTTATGCGCTTAATTAATATTTATAATTAATTTCGAGCTCAGCGGCGAAGGAAAATATCGTACACTATCGGTAGAAAAAAACACTGTGACCTGTATATCCACCATTCCACATTGGAGCAGCGAGGTGAAATAAACACGAAATATTCTCAAAAGACCGTCCCAGTACTGGGATATTTGCAGGTTACGTACTTTTGACCAAATCCGTGGGCGAGTGGTGTGTACACCGGTTTCCATGGGTACGTGACTCCGAGGTCCCGGGTTCGATTCCCGGCCGATTCGATGTAGATTTTATTATTACTTTTCTATGTTTGTTGGGTCTGGGTGTTTGTGGTACCGTCGTTACCTCTGATTTTCCATAACACAAGTGCTTTAGCTACTTACACTGGGATCAGAGTAATGTATATGATTTTGTCTCATATTTATGTATTTATTATACATACTTTAATTTTTAATAAAATATTATTTTCAATGATGAATGACGTCAATTTACCGAGTAAAGACCATCAGCGCTGAGCAAAGCACATCAGTAATCTCAAAGGCAGGCTTTGTTACCTATCAAGTTTCTCATGTAATATACATTAAACGAATACATCAGAAGCGCTCTTGACGGGAGCTGAGATATGACGTGATGTTGACGTGAATCAGTTATAGCTTCAGTTCAGCTGTCAGTGTGTTATTCAAAGCTATATTTATCTTCACGAATACATAAATTCAAGTTGTTTGCAAAAAAAAACATTAATATAAAATCATATTGTTCTAGACAATATAAGAAACCTAAATAATAAAAAGTGTGAAACTTATACTTGTCGACTTCCAGGCAGGATATATTGTATACCTACCTACAAATGTATACAATTTTGTTAAACTAACATGATTTTCTATTTTTTAATTTGATAAAGAGTTACAAATGAGTTTCTTAGTGGTTCCTTTTGGTATAATTTACATTCGGAACCGGTGGTAGCTTCACTATAGTTTTGTAAAATGACGATTGAAACTGCTCGTCAAAGCCTACTTGAATAAAGTATATTTTGATTTTGAAAGACTTGTTTGTGCAGTTATTAGCGAATCTGTGTTTTTCATGGTGAAAAATCGCAGATATATTTCGCCAGTTAGCCTCATGTCTAGATGTTTTATTTTTCAAATAATTTGCAGTTTTTCGATGACTTAAAAAGTATGATTGTGTCTTTAGAACAAAATCTGGCAAAGAAATAACATACGATTAACGAAATTGTTTATAGTCTTAAACATAAATATTTTATATAAAAAATATTATGTATGTATTAATATTATGTATATGTATAAATTTACTCTGTTCACGTACATAAATTGTTCCAGAACATATTCCAAGGAATATTACTATAAATTCCAATAATCTCTAGCTTTAATTGTATTCCTAGGAAGCTGGCGCGGAGAACGCTATTGTTTATACAGATATATAATGTACAATTGTACATACAATGCTATGAATTTCATGTTACGTTATTCATATACTCCAGCGTGGTAAATAATTAACTTTTATAAAGTAATCGAGATATATTATGATAACGTATATATTTGGTTTGATAATAATAAATAGCATTATTTCCATTGATAATAAATTCCGCTTCCATTGATTATTAATTATTTGATATATACATATATAGTTTTTTATTCCGATTATGGGCAACGCCCGTTTGAAGGTGCCTGTGCCACTAAAACTAATGGATTTGCCATACCTAGAAATTTATACCACATGCTTACGACGAATCAAAAGAATTATTGCTGATATATTTCAAATAATAACTTCAGACAATTATATCGCGATTTAAATAACTACTAACGCCATCTATTAACAACAAAACAGCAACTATTTTATTAATATAAATACGAATAACATTTCTTTAATTGTCTAACAATACAGTAACGTGCAGTTAATCAGTTAAGGATGATACCGACCCAACGAGTAATGCTACTACAATTCCGTATAAAAGTGTTAAGTAAAGAACATTAAATTATCCCTACACTGGGTAACAGCCTCAAACGAAAGTTCCATCTCGTAAACCTGACTCGTAAAATGCTAAACATCATGTTTTGCGTTTCTCCGTGTGGGTTTGCATTTTTAAAAGCCCTGCTTGAAATTTAATATTTAATATTTTATAGGGCATAAAATATTACTTCGAGTTTTATAAGATTTTATACATATGTAAATAAAATGTTAACAGCAGCAGTGTGAGTCTGTAAGATGTCACTTCGTATCTCACTCGTGAAATATTGACATCCGTGTAAATGAATGAATGAATGAATTTTATAATTACTATAGTCGATGTCGTATATACTACATTCTGACATTTCATACTCGTGTTTTGCTGTGAGGTTCGAGTTTCTGGACTACAGAATACCTGTAGGCAACAGGTCTGTCTGTTTTATGCTATTTCACAGATAAACTGAACCGAATTTAGTATGAAGCTTGTATTCCGAAGAAAATAGACTTTCTATAGGACCACCGGCCAACGCCCAAAACGCGACAACTACCCTTTTATATATTACAATTTCTTGTTTAATGTATTTGCTCGAAGTGTACCTATCTCATAGAAAATAAAGAATGAAACTTGAAATCGAGTTATCACTACAAATAATTGATCATTTTGTTATATGAATAAAAAAAAGATATAAAATTACTGAAATATGTTTAATAATCAATTACATGTTCATATATTAAATGGTACAAAATGATATAAAAATATGTTACAAGGAAGTGAGCATTTATAAAAGAAATGCGACATATACCCATGTTCACCTTGGTGTAACAAAAAGGTATATACAACGGTTTCCGGTCCCGAGACGAGGCGATAGACAAACATGAAAACGCTCGACTAAATTCGGTATCTGGGTCATGGGCGTTGATCATATCAATATTATAAATGCGAAAGTACCTCCCTCTCGGTCGTTACCTACAGCTAAGCCACCGAACCGATGTAATTAAATTTGTTATAGAGTTGATAAAGACAGATTATATAAATATCAATTTAAAAAAAAGGACATTTCTCTTTTGCTGAAATCCCGGGAACAGCTATAATAATAAATAATTCCATTATTCAGTGATATTTATATATAACGAAATTGTACATTCAGTGCATAGTCTGTGTGAAATAATGCTTTGTGAGTTAAACATAAAAATGCTTGTGTGTCAGATAACTACGTCCAGTTCACGGGAAAACAAGAGCTTTAGTATAAGATGTATATTTAATATATTTTTAGACAGGGTTTAAATTTTATAATATAGTGTTAGAATTAAAAAGTAAAAATAATTTAAAAAATCAACAAAGGAATTTATATGAAAATAATTTTAATTAGAAGCTCCAAATAAAATAAAATCTAATAAAATAAAAGACAAAGCTATATTTAGCATTTTATAAAATAAAATCATGACTGTTTTTTACCTGATCTTATACAGCGTATAAACAGCGATTTTACAATAGGAAGCTGTGTTCCAGAGCTATCGATAGTTTGGCTATGGATGATTGACCTCGAAAACTATTCAGGATATCGATCGATATTATCGTTTTGATCAACACTATCGATACTGTCGATAGTATCTGTAAGCAATACTGTAGGCTATTTCACTGGTTTTTAAAATCCATTTTATATTATTTAGTAGAAGTTAAGAAACCCAGTAAAAGTTGTGTTTTTTTTTTAGTCATTTTCCTATATTTTAATCTGTAGTTCATATAGTAGAAAAGCAAAGTTTACAAGAAAGTGACTTCATCATAAGCCCGGCCAATCAGGAGCGTTTTGTGTCACGTGACAAACGTTTGAAAATTTGCATTTTTATCTATGGATTTTTGAATAAATTAAGTATTATTTTCAACTTTCGTTAGTAAATAACCATATTTAAACTCATAATATACACTGATTACAATAATTCACAATTTATTTTTCGCATTGTGAAATAGCCTATTGAAAAGCGATACTATTGGAATTATCGACAGTATCGATAGTGTTGGACTATCGATAGTGATTGAGTTTTATTTAAAATTTGAAAAGGATAATGCCGAAATCAAAGTTTTCGTGAATTTTCGTGAGTTTTCGTGTATTTTAACTTAGGCTAAGTTACGCTTTATTGCATAAGCTATCTGCCTGTGAAGTCTCGGAACAAATACATATGCATTTAGTAAAAAGCTTTTATTTTAATAATACAAACAGACACTCCAATATCTTTATTATATGTATATAATATTTCATCATCCTTAATGTCATCATAAATGAAGGAAAACTTCTTGTACATATTCCAATCTGTCACAGAGGTCATTAGATGTGTCTCGTTCGACAACTTTATACGAAGATTATCGAAGTAAGTAGTAACAAACTTATGGGTATATCGATTATTTGATCGGAAGTAAATCAACATTACTAATATTCAAAAGAAATACAAAAACATATTTCATTGAGATTACATTATATGTTCATATTTACTAGCGACCCGCCCCGCTTTGCACGGGTGCAACTGATGCTGATACTAAATATACTACATAATTTGTTTATTTACAACATCACATTAGAAACTTCTAAATATACTAGAATCACTATCTACTAAAAGAATTGCATTAAAATCCGTTGCGTCAATTTAACGATTTAAGCATACATACATAGGCACAGACAACGGTAAGCGACTTTGTTTTATACTATGTATTGATATGTATATAGATAAATTTGAAATATTTAAATACATTATAAGTGCCTGTAACTGAATTCCAGTTATATGAAGTATCTATACTTCGGATAACCTATACAAAGCTTACCTGTCAATATGAGAAATATTTTCGTCAGTAATAAAACGTCTTATAACCTAAAGGTCGCACAGCAATAACTACACGGGTTTTATTAAACCCAGCTTCTGGGTCAACTATTAGATCCTAGTTCTAAATTGCTTTTTTTCTCTTACGACGTTTTAATACGCTAAGATGCGATATTATGTCATCGTCGTATTTAATATAGAAGCTATAAAATTTTTAGAATAAAAAAATTATTGATTTGATGAATAAGTTGAAATAATGTAACACAACAAGAAATAAGTAAAACAAAACAAAGTCGCTTACCGCTGTATGTCCCTATGTATGCTTAGATCTTTAAAAATACGTAACGAAGTTTGATGAGTTTTTTTTTAATAGATAGATTGAATCAGGTGGAAAGTTTATAGACATAAAACATGTACAATATAGTAGAGAAACACAGAAGACGTAGCGGTTTGTATTGTCTAAAGACTGAAAAATAGTGAACGTTGTAGAAATTACGTAGTATATTTTGTACCAGCATTGCACTCGCATCAAGCCGAAGCGGGTCGCTAGTATATAATCAAATGCCTTATTTATTCAAGTCTGTTTTAGTTATTCAGTCGTGTAGTCAGTCAGTATATGAGAACATGAACGATGTTTCGAAGCCAATAAAAGAAATTTAAATATCAAGCTACATTTATACTTCATTATCCATACCAGAGATAATATACAGAGATGATCTTTAAAAAAGGGTCTATTTTATTGACAAATTACCTCCATTTATCCGACACACCCGAGAAGGGATGAGTGTTCGCAGAAAAATGAAAAAAGGTCGACACTTATATTCGCACAAAAGAATAAATATAGTTAAATTAATATTAATGACACTGTAATAATATGTGTGAAATGTATGTACATTTATACAGGCCTAATCGTAAGCATTAGGCTAATGATACAGAATTTTCTATCAACGTTGGACCTACTAGTACGAATAGAATGCGGCTATGCGGCAAGATAAAACAACATTATGTAAGGCAAACCGCAATGAAGTAACTTTTATTCTGCCTTACCGAAGATTCCAACAATTAAAAACGAAAAACAAAATTACACAAAAAAGAACAAAAAAAAGTAAAATAACAACCTGCAAATATTCCACTACTCCAACTACAGCACATACATGCAGGTTTCCTCAAGATGCTCTGCTTAGCTTCCTCCAACCTGAAAATAATTCTACACACAAATTAAACTTATGGTCCTCTTTGATGATCTGGGCTTGATCCTGGAACCTTCGCTTAAGGTTAGCCTATCTTCTTGCATCAGTACTAGTACTGGCTTACTCGGCCATCATTAAAAATAAATAAAGTGTAGTGGGATAAAATGTAATGATCGATCTAATAGTATTGTTTGCGGCTAATTCAACCGAAACGAAAATACACTTCAAAACATTTTTATTGACTTCGAACGATAAATAATGTATCTGTGAAAAATAAATATTGGCTTGTTTGATTTTTATAACAATTATTTGGTGTATTGTTTTTCTATAGAAGAAGTTTATTTTTATTAGAAATTGTTAATGTTTATATAACATACAAAGTATTTGGTCTGTAAAGTCCATTATTTGAGATTGACATGTTTATTTATTTATCAAAACTTAATATCTAATAATATTTTACTACTACCAGAGGTCTTTGTGCGTCCTGTCTGGGTACGTACCACTCACTCATCAGATATTCAACCGCCAAACTCAGTATTGTGTTCCGGTTTGAAGTGTGAGCCAGTGTATTTACAAGAAATTTAATATCATAGTAGCCAAATTTGGTGACGTATTGGGTTGTTAATATATCTTGCAGACCTACTGTCAGTGGTCTATGGTGACCACTTATCATTTGGAAGCCAATTTCCTTGAACACCTTCTTAAAAAAAAAGCATAATTTGTTTCGTAAATAAAAAAAGAAGTATAAAACATCTGACTGTCAATATTCCACAGCTCGGAAAGAACCTCATTTCCTTAAGGAGGAGTTTTATAGCTTGTTCTTTCAGATTGGTTTGTGGAAAACACCTGTGGCAGATTTGCATCCCAAACATGCAAATTTCCTCACGATATTATCTTTTACAGAGCATAGGAGAAATTTTATTATAAACACAAATCAAGCACATGAAAACAAAGCGGCGCTCGCCTGCATAGCAACTGAGCTATTAAAAGAAGCTTTAATACAACATTATTGTATTAAACCTTCAGGCTAATTTAAATATGATATAGAAATGCCTCATAGCTTTTATGGTATTGATGTCATTATTTTTCTCTATGGCGTGTTTAATTCTGTTCTATTCTTTTTTCCAGAGACGGATGCACATTGAAGACATAAATTATATTAAAAAAAAATACCACATAAACAATTATTTATGTGGATTAAAACACTACATATTTAATACCGATAGGCAGACTAACCTTGGGAATTCATATGTCATGTGTTGTGATTGTTGTTTCACTGGTTCATTTATTTCTACTTGGCGGTTTATATTTAGTGGGTCATACCTTCCCATGAAAGGGCAAAGAAACCATTCCACATGTATTGTTGCTTTTATGAATAAATCTTCAACACACTAAAACTTTATAATAGTATATGTCTGATAAAATTTAAACGCAAAAACAAAATTGTTATTGTATATCAATAATTCTGTTTTGTCACATTGTGCGCTCACTGACAACTTGATAATGAGATAGAATGAATAGAGATTAATCGCTTTCAAAACACGACATAATGTTCAGAGGAGTGTTCGTAGTTGCGTTATTTTCATTTCAAACCTATACACATTACTTGTTTATGATCGAAATTGAAAACTCGCTAATCTAAGTAATTACAATTTTAGATGATTTATTTAATTGGCGCGTTTTGGGGGTAAAACCGATTCGTATACCGTAACGGTAAACGGCTTGACGGCCTCTTCGTCATCACTATCCATATATCCATATATATCCCATATCCATATATATATCCCATACGGGGGTATGGGTATGCGTGGCGAGCTTGCTATACTAAATAATTCGACGCTACATTAAATTGTGTACTAGATTATCGATATACGTATAAAATCACTCAGGAGTATTAGATTCACAGGCAGTCGTCATCTATCCTTCTTGGTATTTGCGTTGTTGTTGAAATCGATAGCTATGTTAATATGTGCCTGGCCGGCTACACCATAATTAACTTCGTAACGCAGACGACAAATTTGCATAAATGCTATGGCGGAATGAACCGAATGTTGATCGGGTCAAGCGACGGCAGATCATCGCGCTTTAAATTAAATATTTAAATATGTTTGAAGGTGACAGCGGGACAGTGTGGAATTTTTATTGATATCTATCGACTGGCTACAGGTACTGGGTAAACGAAATTTCGCCACACATTCGACGGACAATTTAGTTTGAAGGGAAATTATGAGAGCTTTTGCAATCCATCTGGATTTTGTTTCTTTTTATTCGATTTTCACTTTGAAATTACCATCAGGTAGAACTTCACAATCAAGGTTATAAAATATTTACTAGTATTGTGTTTATATCAAGTAATTATAAGAATATGAGATTTTTATATGTAGTTTCAACTATTACCGCTTGAAAGTAGAACAAAGGATGAATAAGGGAACCTACCCTGAATGGTTTGAATACAGTATTCTATATCTAATCAAAACAAATAAGGCGTGTTTTATTCAAAAAACGTTACAACGAGGCATTTTTAAATGTTCAATATATAGTTTAAATATTGAACATGTTAAAAAGGCGTTTTGAAAAGCAATTTATAGCGAGAAAAAACGCCAAGAAACTCGCATAGTTTTAAGTAAATAAATTTACAAAGCTGTAATTCATAATTATTGTTCAGTCAGTCCTGTGATGAAACCCGATATGTCCAGGCGTTTTTATCTAAAAACTATTCTTCTATATTTGTTGTGTGTTGAATTACATTACTGTTAAAGTGACATAGGTATGTATAAAGACCCTTTCGTCCGACAGCTAAACTGAAAAGTTGGAACAATAATATGTATTTATTCATGAAAAAATGAAATACATTATTCATCTAAGTTGCAACTAGATGGCGCTAGTATCCGTGATCTCGATGATGTATTCGAAAACTTAATAAATGTCACGTTTTTCCAATTGGCTACAAGATTTGTTGACATTGATAATAAAAAATTACCATGAATTATTTATCTACAGCCTATATTATATGACGGCGCATGGTGCGCCATCTTGTTTTTCGTACTGGCTGGAAAAGAGTGTCAATGGAAGTCGAACGGCGCTCTAGTGAAGCGTCGCGGCGCTGGTAGCGAGGCAGCCATCTTGAATGCAGTTACATTTAAGATTTCCCGCGCACCACGTATGCGACGAATCGCTAATGTCCAACAGTCTGTATTTTAAATAGATTTAGTGTTTTTATGTGTTTGTGATATTTTAACATAAAGATATTTATAGCTACTGTGAAATTATCTGTGATTGATTTGCTTAATTAAAACTTTACTGAATTTGTGAACAATACTTTGAATATACGCCCACTTATAATAAATTATTCTGATATTGGCAGTAAAATGTCTATATATATATCAATAATACTATAAATGCGTAAAATGTGTCTGTTGTATGTATGTCTGTCTCTCAAAATATGGTAAAGTAACGGAACTCGTACTAAAATTATATCTATATGATTTTCAATTACTTTGGTTTTCGTATTTTAAATTTAAATAATATATATAATGGCGACAATAAGAAATACGATACATGTTAATTCGATATACCTACATGTTACATCTATGGACAAAAATACAAGTGATACGTAAAAGGTTAAAATAAAAATAAGTATTCCATTGAAGTAGGAAGAGATTAACAAACCTTATCTCACGAATTTTTAAATATACTTATATCATTTTAATTGAAATAATTTTGTAAATTTATAAACATAAGAATTAATAACATTAAATACTTAAATATATACAAATATGAATTAAACTAGTTACTGTATAAATCTTGACCGCGTGGAATGGAGGCAAGAATGCTACCAGCATTTCCCCGTTGAATCGCAATTCCGATCCTCTGGGCAAAAAATGAACCAGCCCTCCTGTCACGAGTGGAGGCAATGAGGCGAGCTGTTATATTTTTGATGAAGCTTTTTGCACCACTACTCCAAGGGCCAAGCGTTTCGACAGCAAATGGAACAAAATAATAATATATAATTGAAATAATAATATTTAGTACGCTTTTGATTTTGAAATACGTTTTGTTAATTGGAATAACATTTATTAGTATAATTATTGATTCGGTTATCGACACCGTATAGTGGGACTCCCGTCACTTCCTCTCGTGGCGTGGTGTGGCGAGCTGGTAGAGCCTGGCACGAGAAAAACAAAACGCGGTGGATTTTGAACGGGGATTGGAGAAGTAAACTAGATTCGAGGTTGGGCGATAAAAGGATATAATTAATATACAATAAGCGGATAAATAATATATGTATCGATAGGTAAAGTAATATAGTGACATAAATTAATGTTATGTGAGTAGTTTTATTACATTTAGATTTACGTATTTCATGCGATTTAACTAATTAATCAGCTTTATTGTTCACTATTATACTTAACTACTTATTTCCAGTTACGTACGTTCCGTATCGTAGTTTTATTTATTTGTTTTTTTTTGCTAGCGTTGGAATAGAATATATATGTATATCTAGGTATTTAAAAGTGATATATATATTTAGCATACAGAAGTGAAATAGATTAAAAAAAGACAAGATCGTAAATAACTTTAATCAGGATATAAACAACTTCAATCATTTACAAGCAAACATAATAGTTCTAACTTCGAAAATATCTTAACATAAATAAATCACCAAATCATACATATTGAAGTAAATTACTTACTCGGTTGAGTTTACAAATCCAAATAAAACACAAATAACACTTATAACAAATTACAAGTCGCGCCAATATTATTGACCTTACTGTTCGCGCCCAAAATGATAGAATAATGACAGCTTGATGCAGTTTCGCGCGCTTTTGTTTCTTTTTTTTATTTCATTCTTTCCAGCCAGTTGCATAGTTAAAGGAATCTCCTAAATCGGCCATTTCTGACTTCGCGACGTCCTCGTAGCGTTGGTAACGCCGCTCTGGCTCGAAGTCAGCGGTCGCAGTGTCAAAAGAGTCAGAGAAGTTAGTGCGGTCCAGGGCTCTGCGATTGGCTTACATTCGTCATCTGAAACATTCACATGTCTAGGGATATGCTACAACTGATATAAACGGTAACGTTCGCATAGCCAATAAAAATTACAAGTGAGAGCTCTCATTGCTTATTTTCCCCAATACCACCTCAAATATTTCTATAGCGGTGAAGTCATCCGAAGTCGGAGTCCAGGCGTTGTAAAACCTGTGAACAGAACAGCAGACAGAAGGCGTCCCAACTGTCTCAATGGACCACATGTCCAGCATAACCAAGCGTCCTCCAGGACCACACGTTCAAGACCAAACGTCTTCCAGGACCACACGTCCAAGACCAAACGTCTTTCAGGACCACACGTCCAAGACCAAACGTCTTTCAGGACCACACGTCCAAGACCAAACGTCTTTCAAGACCACACGTCCAAGACCAAACGTCTTCCAGGACCACACGTCCAAGACCAAGCGTCTTCCAGGACCACACGTCAAAGACCAAACGTCTTCCAGGACCACACGTCCAAGACCACACGTCCAAGACCAAACGTCTTTCAGGACCACTCGTCCAAGACCAAACGTCTTTCAGGACCACACGTCCAAGACCAAACGTCTTTCAGGACCACACGTCCAAGACCAAACGTCTTTCAGGACCACACGTCCAAGACCAAGGGTCTTCCAGGACCACACGTCCAAGACCAAGAGTCTTCCAGGACCACATGTTCAAGACCAAGCGTCTTCCATGACCACTCGTCCACCATAACTAATCTTCCACGAAGATCAAGCACCTTTCAGGATCACACGTCCATCAATGAAGACCAAGCGCCTTCCAGGATCACACATCCACCATGACCAATCTTCCACGAAGATCACGCGCCTTCCAGGACCACTCGTCCATCATGACCAATCGTCCATGAAGACCATGCGCCTTCCAGGACCACTCGTCCATCATGACCAATCGTCCATGAAGACCACGCGCCTTCCAGGAACTCATTTTTGGTACAAGGTAGCTTCTGCAATAAAACTTTAGAGCAAATTAAATAACATGTCAGTCTGTATGTCTGTAATTGGAATTAGTGTTTTTTTTGTATGACTTTTTCTTGTTCAGTACCCTAATGAAATACGACGTCTTTATGGGTCGGGCGGGTTATGCAGGAGGTCTTAGCTGCATAATGGTGGTCATAGCTCAGATATAGCGTCGCATATAATATCCTGCCTAGCCCACAGAAATTGTCTAACTTGTTTGATATTACTGAAAAATGGAGTAACTAGGACTTTGATTTTCTGAGGACTCGGCCTGACCTGACCCTGACAAATGATACGTCCTAAGTACTCAACTTCTAAAGTAATGAAAGAACATTTAGTAAAATTAATCGAAAAACCTGCCCTCGTTAGAGTTGTTAAAAATACATTCAGTCATTGTATACCCTCTTCTATGGTATTGCTCATATTTAAAACATTATTAATATACATCAAGACATTACCAGTATCAATATTCTCACGTAGTGTATTACTAATAATACGCTGATACGCAAGTTACTAAAATCGTAAGAGATTCGCAAGTACTTATATTAATCTTCGGGAGTCACAAAAAGTGTGATTAACTGACTCATTATTGTTTTAATCCAAAACCAGTAACCAGAGGTAAAGGGTACCGTTCCTTGAGCATCTGTCGGTCTAGCACTCGATGATCGACACACATCCTGATGCTTCTATCATTCTTTTTATTTACTAGGATGATGGGGCTGACATACTCAGACTTTGGGTCTCGATTAATACCCTTATCTTTAAGATCATTTATTATGTCACGAACTTTGAATTGCTTTGTGTGTTATAGCCAGTATGATCGATAAGCAAAAGAAGTGTTTTCTGTGACGTTAATGTGCATTTTACCCGCGGTGACAGTAGTTGATGCTGAATCCGAAATGTACAATATAATTCAGCGAAATGTTCAACCCTCAAGAGATTTCGCTCAATGGCCAGAAGAGGCGTATAAACGTATTCTACTGTTTGACGCAATTCTACATGAACCAATTTTTCTGATGACCGGATTAGATATTGCTGTCTTTTGTACGTACGTATGTAACACCTTAACGGTTGAGAATATCTGAAGTTATTAAAATTTTCTATTACAAAACCGGCCTCGAAGGAAATCTCATAGAGTTCAAAAGTTAGTGTCACAAAAGAGTTTGCTTTGCTTCTATCATTGTATTATTTATACCTTTTAAAGTTCATCGTTTTGGTTTACTCTCGCATGACAAGTATATCAGATCATCAGACGACACTCCTGATATATTTTAAACACCACTGTCGATGAGAACATCAACCGGAATATCTTGGACAGCCGCAGTGGTTAAATCAGTATCTCAGGGGGCACCAGATAACCTCAGCGACGGGTCAGTGCAAATAACCTTACCAGTATTACGACTGGTGGACCCGTCTTTAGCGAAGCAAGAGGTTTCAGTATGCCTTGCCTTTTTCAAACATTACAACTTACCCTACCGCCATGTGGGTTTCGCTTAGAAATTTGATTAGCAACCCTTTTATTTGGGCATTATAAAAAAAATGTGCCAGGTTTAAGCATACGTTGTGGTTGACATCGATTGTCTTGTAACCTGCGAATAGGCTTAACATAGATCAAAGTAAGCAAGGTTTGCATAAGACGCGGCTGTCCTAGCCTGCACGTTTATGCTTCGTATCACGAGTTCGTCACTTAAATCTTTAACTATTTTAAGCCGTTACCTTTACCATCGCATCATATAAAATATTAATTTACTCAAAAATCCACGGAAACAATGACTTGAATTCACGACAAAAAAATGGACCAATAGCGATCAGTGGTTAACCACTCATTAAGCCATAAATGTGCGGCACCCTTGAGACAGCTCGACACGCCAGACAAACATTCAGATCCATTTATTAGAAATATTGAATCTTTCAACTTCTTCGCACCAGACATCAATATCATGTGTGTCGGGTTCAACACAAAATACTTTCCATTTTTTTTTTGGTTAAATTTTAGATTTAATAAATTCGGCAAAAGGACACCCCTAGTTCCTTAATAAAAATAAACTTGTAACTGATCAGATACAATACCCGTCAGCAGAACATTGGGCATGGTACTCTCAATTAGACACAAATTCAAGGAATAACTACAGCCTGAAGGATCAATAGATATCAGCCTATTATTGATGTCAGCCGCTATGTTTTCGGTTTCACTATTGTCACGCGAGGTGGCAACTTTTGAAAGCTTTACCTAATAAAATTTAAATGATTTCGAAGGTATTAAGTTATGAAACATCCTGACTTCGAGGCTTAGGGTTTCATGAAGAAGTACAATTTTGAAAATGGTACCTTACATCCAAACGGGATCTTGTGGATAACGTCTCATCTCATCAAAATGAAATAATTCTCCTTTTTGTACATAAACTATTAGTAAGTACTTATTTATAACAAACTTAATACCAAATGTTTTTGTTTTCGAGATACAACTGAATTTACCTAAGTTTACGGAATATAATTGGTTTCTCTTTTTTTTTTGTGTTCCATACTTAATTGTCAACATTGCAGTATTAAACTAGTTACATATATTTTGCGCGGGAAATAAACATACTTTAACATCGTACAGCAGTCTAAAATAAGATATGATTTCTGTAAGCCAATCATTTTAATTTTTAGCGGTTGAGGAGTCAATTAGGTAAAGTACAACTGTCTTGACTTATTTTTACTATACCCATTCTAAAACGATTCACCGTATCGCCCACCTCACTGCTTCGGCGTCGCACCGCATGCCGTATACCAAAATGTCTATTATTTAATTATGATAATAATGATCTTACACTTTTGATGTGCGTAAAATATTGAAGCAATTATTAATACTAAGTCCCTGTTAATAACTCGATAAATACGATTGTCGACTATACCCTCAACTATAAGTTCTAAATCAAAAATATTTGAATAAAAAGATATATATTCACATGAAGACCTTGAAATCCACATAAAGACTAGCTGTCATAAGTTTTGAATGCTGATTATTACATTATTATTTTTATACACTCATTACAAACACTAAGCACATATGTAAGTGTTCCTAGGAAAATCATGTTTATTAAAAAATTATAAATTTTACTACTTTCAGAACTTATCGTTTGTATTTAGATTGATTACCTATCTGCATAACTAATTTTAACTTTTTTTTTTAGATTATAGTTTTGATATAGGTATATGTTAGTCAATATTAAAAATGACGCTATTTGTACGCTACTATCTAAATAACCGTTTGTGTTTATGAAATCTTAACCACATATTTATCTCGCAAGTCTCAATATACGAACATAACTTAACACGATTATTTGAAACATTTTTTAAGCTACTAAGTCTAAAGTGACCCTACATAGTTCGTGTAATATTAAACACGGTGCCGCTTCTCGTCAAGAATGAGATTTATTTTTGATTACTTCGCATTCGAGACGTATTCTACAACCTATCACCCAATGACGTTCTAGTAAACAGACACGTCACTAACGCGCAAAAAGTGAAGACCAGAAAACGTCCCAATTGGGACGCCCGCCCCCAGTCGCCTTCATCATAATTATGCCAGTAATACGTTTTGCGCAATTAAAACATCTAGTCATCCCTTTTACCTGTAACGAAACTCAAAATAAACGGTCCCCGGCGCGGCACACCCCTTTCCAATGCTTAGCATATGTACAACATATCTGTTTATTAGAATATCATTGCTATCACCGGTCTCATATCGACGCGACTTGTTTCTCGAACTACGCTGTTTATCAGCCTTAATAGTTTACAATATTTAATCTTACAACAATGAATTTGGTGATTTATTTATAAATTATTTTACAGAACTACCGTGTAATTTTTACAGAATTAATAAAAAATAAGAAGCCTGAAGGGCGTGTAAATGTATCCCACTTCTGAATTTAGCATACAGAAGTGAAATAGATTAAAAAAAGACAAGATCGTAAATAACTTTAATCAGGATATAAACAACTTCAATCATTTACAAGCAAACATAATAGTTCTAACTTCGAAAATATCTTAACATAAATAAATCACCAAATCATACATATTGAAGTAAATTACTTACTCGGTTGAGTTTACAAATCCAAATAAAACACAAATAACACTTATAACAAATTACAAGTCGCGCCAATATTATTGACCTTACTGTTCGCGCCCAAAATGATAGAATAATGACAGCTTGATGCAGTTTCGCGCGCTTTTGTTTCTTTTTTTTATTTCATTCTTTCCAGCCAGTTGCATAGTTAAAGGAATCTCCTAAATATATATATATTTTATGGTATAGGTTTGTGGACGAGCATATAGGCCACCTGATGATAAGTGGTCACCATGACCCATAGACAATGACGCTGTAAGAAATATTAACTACTCCTTATATCGTCAATGTGCCACCAACATTGGGGACTAAGATGTCATGTCCCTTGTGCCTGTAGTAACACTGGCTCACTCACCCTTCAAACCGGAACACAACAATACTGAGTACTGTTATTTGGCGGTAGAATAATTGATGAGTGGGTGATACCTACCCAGACGGGCTTGCACAAGGCTCTGCCAAGAAGTATATAAAATAAATATAAATAAAGTATATAAAAATACAATTCGAATTCAAGTCCACCAAACAGTTTCGGTTATAGCGGTCAACCTCTCTGAAGACGATATTTGCCAAAAGACGATGTATCTACATCGTTATAACTTAAGTGCTTACTCAAATTATTAATTAGCGTAGTAAAACGATACAAAAATTTCTTAGTTTGAATATTTTTAAAATTACATTACTATAGCTTCGAAAACTATGGGTATGATATTTACTATAAAAAATATGTATATACAACAACTCTTTGCTTTATTATTATAATACTGAGTATGACAGTAATTCCAAAAATGACATATTAAAGTACATTTCCACTTAATTATATTTATTGCTTGTACAGGTATTTTATCAGCGAAAGAAAACCAGAGAGCAACTCGTGACGTATATTTGGCATTTGATTGACAAACCTACGTTTAAAAAGTACTTACTTACTTTTATTAAAATTGGAATGTACTTTATTCTTATTATATTTCTTGTTGCCTTAATTCCAAAGAGTATTTAATTATGATACGACCTCTTTGATTCCTTCCTTAATAAACCTTAAATTTATATTGTTCACTACTAGCAGAGCTTGACTAATATATCTTTATTTATAATACAACACTATTCCATTTAACAACTTATAGTCACTTTAATTTGACTTCCAAAGTACCGATAATAGTTTCATCGTCATTCAAAACGCAATTTACTTGCAAATCCATAATGAATATCATGGATTCAGCTTTCGACTAATTATATCGTGCCAATTCGATGTCAAATTTTGGTTATTTAGCTTGTGGCAACACTTTTGTAATTCTGTTTTTTTATTAAGTTGCCAATACGGAAGGAATTAAATATCAGCTCGAATACATTTTGAGATTTAACAATTAATTATATATTGAAATGTAATTAAGATCCTTGATGATGTATACTTGTAATTGAGTAAAGAGGATTTATGATCAAAACACGGTATAATTAATATTAAGAAACAATTTATATTTCGCGCAAAATATAGAACGATTACAATTAATATATATATATATTGCTATCACCGTCAACAGTCTGTACATTTCCCACTGCTGGGCTAAGGCCTCCTATCCCTTTGAGGAAAAGGATTGGAGTATATTCCACCACGCTGTGGGCTGGTGGAATACACTTGAATGTTAAACTTCAGTGGTGCTTGCTTGGGTTTGAACCCGCAATTATTATATACGATGCACGCATTCTAACCACTGGGCCATCGTAGCGTCATTATTGCAATAAATATAACTCTTGTTAACGCAATCTTAACAAGCGATTAAAATAAGTCAATAGATTCTCATTCGATTGCACAAACTCGTCTCATAAAATAAAACAAATCTCAAAGTGAAACTGGAGCGTATAAATGAATTATAAATAAAATTACTTCATAAATTTAATACACATATATATAATTAATTAATAATAGTGAGCCTATATATCCTAAAAAAGTTATTTATCTAGACACCCTTCCTGATTCTAGTTTGTAGTATCCGTATAACAAATAGGAGGCCGCTCTACTATTTTTTTCTACTCTCGGTATTTATCCACCGTCAGTATAACGTCCTATTGCCTTGTAAGTGTCAATTGTTTTACTAGCCAACTGTGATAGCAATAAGCCTATTAGAAGTTAGAGTATACTTTTGTCGTAGGTGTTCAAGAATTCTTATATAGACACTAGCTGTGCCTGCGACCTTGTACGCGTTTGATTTTAACGAAAAAATATTTTATTGTAGCCTAAGTTACTCCTTATTATATCAGTTATCTGCCAGCGAAAGTCCCGTCAAAATCGGTCCAGCCGTTCTAGAGATTAGTCGCAAGAACAGACAGACAGACACAAAAATTGTAAAAAAAATGTTATTTTGGTATATGTACTGAGTGTAAACATGCATTGAGTAAAAAAGAGCTATTTTAATATTACAAATAGTCACTCCAATTTTATTATATTTATAGATTTTTCAAATCATTAATATACTCAAAGGATCGGAATTTGAATTCCTATTCAAAAGGAACTTCCCTTCTTTTCTTTTCTTGCTGCGAACATTCTTACCCGCATTCCACACGTTTATTATTTTTGTATTGACTTTCTTTATTTGTACCTATATAATTAAAATCTTAATGCAAATAATTCTTATTTTAATTATACAATGCAACCTTAATATAACGTACCTCAATATAACGAATTCCTCTATTTAACAAATTCGTCATAATCTACTTGAATTGTCCATAAGAGTCAATGTAAAATATACCTTTTACATTGCATTTTTTGCGAACAAGATTTTAATAACGAATTTTCAACTATCAAGAAAAAGTATAAATACCTCTAATTAACGAATATTGTCAATCCAAAACCTTTATATAAAGTTCCCACCAAGATATGTATCTATTTGCGGATTTTACTCCATTTAATTTTGATTCTTAATGTAAGAAAAAGTTTTTGTTACCTACCTAATTGTTTTGAAATAGGAAATACATTACAAGTTATTTGTTAAAAATAACTCATTTTTATCAAATTACCATTTACCAACCACCAATTACCAACCTAACCTCAACATAATAATATTCGGTTCAACGAATTACTTGATATAACGAATATTAACTTGTATCTACCGATTTGTTATATCGAGTGTGCACTATATATAAATATAATTGATCAAAAAACAAAAAGAAAGCATTATGCTGTAACACCTTGGAAAGATTATTAATTTGTAAATAGATAAAATAATCATACGTCGATATATCGATGATGCCATGTTCAATACTCAGTTTAACCATTATTTAGAGATCGTGGAACGCTATTATATTAGCTGTGTTGTAATACTTATGGCCATTCTCAACGCTGATGCGAAAACGAGATTAACAACGTTTTCATTAAATTCCTCAGGCGATTGACCTGAAAAATATAACATAAAAATATTTTCTCGTACATTTAATTGAATGTATCTTATACTGAGTACCTAAATCACCAAACTTGTTTTGTAGTCCATAAAATACAATATGTAGTTACTGTAAATCATTACAAACTTGTAAAGTACGACACAAATTAGACGTAGCATCGGCAAATTTCGTAAAACCGATTACTGGCGATTTACATAACCAATAGAAATAGCTGCCTTTCGCGCCATTCGACGCTATTCGTCGCTATAGATTCTCGCGTCAGTTCAACCCGAGAAAGCAAATTGACATGTCAAATTGTCAAATTTTGCCGATGCTACATCTGAGTTGTGTCGTACTATATGTATCTGTAATTTGTATTTGCTCTTTCTATTTCATGTTTTTCAATATCTATCTGTCTATCTATAGACAAAGAAGCTTACGATGTAACGACATTTTGATACCAATAAAATTTATAATTAATACAATCAAAGTCGCATATTTCATTTGTCGGTAGCTTTATGCGGTGAGTTTTTAGTTTCATCTTAAGGAATATTTCTACATCAATGCGATTCTTTAAATCTCACCGTATCTCACTCTTGAAATATTGACAGCCGAATTTTCTTCATAGCAGCGGTGATATATATAGTCTAAGTTTACTTGGTTGTAATGGTTTTGCTTTGTGCAAGTCAGAGTAGGTAGGAACCTAGCAATCCATGTGGGTAGTGTAATCCTTGTCATCGTAAATTGAATTGCCAGGTAGTAATACTTAGGTATCGAGTATTGGCACAATGTACAGAACAACTTTACTGGCGACACACTGGAGATATAAGGAATGGTTTAAATTACTTACAATGCCAATGATTATGGGGACTTGTTACTACTTACAAATGGCACAATTGCTAGTTCAGTCTTCTATGTCATTAAAAAGTGTTTCTTATTTCATTCTGACATTTCACGATCGTGATCTGCGGTGAATTTCGAGTTTCTTCACTACTTTTTTTATGGAATAGGTGACAAACGAGCAGGTTCCCATTTAGCCGGGATTAATCTGAACAATTCCTCGGAACATTCCCCATGAAAAATTCGGTGAAAGATTGATCCGACATCTCTACACAAAGCCAAAGGATCAAGGAGATCGGAAAGGGCTTGATCGTCGATAACTCGAGCCGCTCTACGTTGGATGCGGTCAAATGGAAGGAGCTGGTACTGAGGAGTACCCGCCTAAAGGTGAGAGCAGTACTCCATGTGAGGCCGAATTTGCGCCTCCTTCAATATTAGCTCTCCCTCAACTATTTGATATGATTAATTAACATTACTAAAAAAAATACAAGTACGTATAGAAAAAAAGTAGAAATATAACTAAAATTTTTAGTAATGAACGTGGTCGTCTTTCAACCAATCGTCCCATTTTCTTGTACTATAGTACAAGAAAATTAAATTAAAAATTAAAAAAAAACCCCGACCAAACAAGACAAAATAAATGAGCCCAAACTCGATGGGTTTACTAAAAGGTAGAGCAGGGTTATGTCTCCTACCTTCGAGCCCTACGATCAGACCAGTTCAGAGGTTCCAGATTTCCAGCATTAGGTCCTCGTCAATTAGAAACATAAAGAGAACTAGTTAAGCAAATCCAACGAGCCCAAACTGGATGGGTTTACTTAAAGGCAGTCCAGGGTTACGTCTCCTCTCTTCGAGCCCTAACAGCAGACCAGCTCAGTGGTTCCAGAAGACATTAGTGTTCAAATGTCAGTTCCCACATATGCTTGCAAACAAACGACCTGACCTTGAAGACCTGAACCGATTTCCACCAAACAGAACAGTCTCGACTGATATACCTTTAAAAAAACGCATTAAAATCGGATCCTTCGTTTGGGAGCTGCGATGCCACATACACATACACGCAGACATGTCAAACTTATAACACTCCATCGTTTTTGCGTCGGGGGTTAAAAATATCGTATAACATTTAATGTACGGAATACTAGTGGATCGCCCGTAAAACTTCGCATTTATTACAAATATTTTATAGGTATTTTAAAAAAAATATGACAGGTTTTGTTTTGATTTCATTTCATTGTAAACTGATGGTACCTTTTTTAAATGAAATTTTAAACATCAAATACAATAGTTTTCAATAACAATCCAGTCCAGCTTTTATTCGCTCTCTAAAATTAATTATTTATTAAATTGTAATAATTTGTACATGTACGGTTTGAGGGCTTTAAAATAAGACCATAACCGATCTTCTACGCGCAGCTATCGTCCCATAATCACTGGGATAAAAATCGGCTTACGCTTTTATTATAGAATACTAGCGACCCGCCCCGACTTCGCACAGGTGCAATGATATGACATCACAGTAGAAACTTTTAAAATTATCAATGTTTCTTTACTAAATTGTCCATGTGTTATATATCTTCTCGAATCACTCTATCTTTTTTTATGATATAGTTTGGCGGACAAGCATATGGGCCACTAATGCTAAGTGGTCACCATCACCCATAGACAATGACGCTGTAAGAAATTTTACAATTCCTTACATCGTCAATGTGCCACCAACCTTGGGAACTAAGATGTCATGTTCCTTGTGCCTGTAGTTACACCGGCTCAGTCACCCTTCAAACCGGAACACAACAGTACTGAGTCCTGTTATTTGGCGGTAGAATAACTGATGACTGGGTGGTACCTACCCAGGCGGCCTTGCACAAAGCCTTACCACCAAGTAAATTTCAAAGCAACCACCAAGCAAAGTTCTTCTTAAATTGTCAGTGTTTCTTTACTAAATGGTCCATATACATATAATACATAAAACCTTCTGCTCGAATCACTCAATCTATCAAATTAAAAAAATAAAAACATTAAAATACATAGGAATATAGGGACAGAGAAAGCGACTTCGTTTTATATGTACCATGTAGTGATTATGCAGTACAATTGACCAATCATTTTCACAAACTAATCTAACCGATTAGTTTAAATAACCGTAATGTTCAATATTTGAAATTATAATTTAAGACTTATGGTTTTCGAGGCTTGGTAAGGATTTAAATGTCAATATTGTTTTATAACAGCCACCCTTTATCGGTGCACCCTTAGTAATACACGTCGTCTCATATTTCGTATTCGGTCAGCTAGCCTTACCGTACCTTACATAAATTATATTCTCGTATAAAACCAGATAATTTGATTAAGCTTTTCAAATATTATCAGTCTACTTTTACCTCGAAAACACAATGAAATATATTAAATTTCTTTATGCTGATAAGAAATTATCCTTCTTTTAGATAATGGTTGTAACTTCCACTACGCCATTGTGTTGCTGAATATACACGAGGCTGAATTTCAAGAAAATTAAGCACATAGCAGACTTTGCGATTAGGTAGAAACAACCTTGAGGACGAGGTGAATAGAAGAATTCAGCTGGGTTGGGCAGCGTTTGGGAAGTTACGTCGAATCTTTACATCGTCGATCCCACAGTGCCTTAAGACGAAAGTCTTTAACCAGTGCGTCCTACCCGTCATGACATACGGAGCCGAAACGTGGACACTCACGACAAGGCTGGTCCACCAGTTTTTAAAGTCGCTCAGCGTGCTCAGGGCTATGCTCGGCGTTTCTCTGAGGGATCGCATCAGAAATGAGGTGATCCGTCAAAGAACCAAAGTCATCGCCATAGCTCACCGGATCAGTAAGCTGAAGTGACAGTGGGCTGGTGATAATTGTCGTAGAATCGACAACCGTTGGGGAAAACGTGTTCTAAAGTGGAGACCGCGTCTCGGCAAACGTAGTTTAGGACATCCTCAGACACGGTGGAGTGACAATATACGCAAGGTGGCAGGCAGGAGCTGGATGCGAGTAGCCGAAAAAAGACCATAGTGGCGTGCACTTGGAGAGACCTATGTCCAGCAGTGGACAAAAACGAGCTGATGATGTGATGATTTGAAGCACACAGAAACTCTGTAGTGCATGATGGGGTTTTTCGGTTAAGTTTAGAATTCACATTTAATAGGGACTGGGCCAACTCGGTTGTGTTCAAATCTATCCAACATCTAAACGGCATACCCTACTTTGCCTGTGAGCACGCAATTGCAATGAGCATTGGATAGAGTAATTATGCCGGACTTACATACCTCGCCATGCATGACACTGTATAAAACATGCTGACTGAAGCTTTGAGCAACAAAATCTATGTGTTTGAATAAGTAATGCGGTCATAAATGAATGTCACTTATCGATAAAGAAAGCTTACTGCCTTTTATAATATGGCATTATAAATATTTTTCTGGTCTGGTTATATTTTTAAATAAATTTTGATATAATTGTATTGTATTGTATATATATTATATGGCGTATGGTCGAAATAATTCGAAAGATAGCATAGCAACATACCTATGTTGCTTTTTGATTGTATGCAGCCCAGGTGGGCTGAATGTCATAGTATGAAATGAATCATCATCAATATTGACTACAGGTGACGTAATTTTGCAGTTTTCGTCCTAAACCTTCGGCATGTTCTTCACTACCTTTGCGATGACTGTCTCTTAACATAACGCATCCACGTTAATCCACTTCATTCATCATTCTTATGATCATTGATAAGAAAATTTAACGTGAACGAGATACAATGACCAATACCCTAGCTTGACGTTTTGAGTTAGCACACAGAATAGTGCTATTTATACTGTATGACGTATATGTAACGCTTTTATCATAGCTATATATCATAATAATTTGCAATATCCTTAATCAAATACTTACCATACAAAAAAATCATTTTCAAGTATAATTATTAAGTAAATAAATGTTAGCTCGATCTAATTATAGAATCGAATCTCTCTCACAGCAGGAAAGCTGACTCATTTTGTGTCCAAACAATCGGAATTGCGATTCAACGAGGAAATGTTGCCAGCAATTTAGTCAAAATACAAATCGAGAATTTATTCAATAGCTATTTTTAACGTTGATTTTTATTGTTTGATGTCCTTTATGTATTTAAAAGTTACATAAATAATTGTAATTTTGAAGCAAAATAGTCGTTATTTATTTGTTAATTGTCAAAAATCTAAAATAGGAACTTAACAGTCATCTTATAGACATTTCTGTAATTTCTTGCTGTATCCGGAAACAATTCATTTTTGACGCCTAAAAGTGATTTTTTGAAATTAAAGGAATACTTGTTGATATAGATGCTTAGACTCTGTTCTTAAGAAAATAATGCGATAATAAAATATAATGTCATATAAACATTGCTAAAATTTCTGAGCACAGGCAAATCAATGAAAAACACGTTTTCACGGCGAAAAATGGCTTCTATACCGAGGAACTCCTTGATGGGGGGGAGCCTAATGTATAATGCGACTCTGTAAACAATCCTGTAAATAAATGATTGTAAATATTTGAACGTCTCCTTGAAATAAATTTCATTAGCTCCGCGCGGTTTCACCCTCGTTAAAAGTTACTGTTCCACTTCCGTAGGTCGTAGCATGATATCATGGAGTCAAGAGACTTTCTTAATAAATTTGCTTTCTAACGCAAAGAGATTAATCTAAATTAGTTTATTTAATGCAAACAACAGCAACAATAACAGCCTGTTAATTTCCCACTACTGGGTTAAGCCCTCCCCTCCCTTTTGAGGAGAAGGTTTTGGAACATATTTCATCACTATTCTAATGCGTGCTGGTGGAATACATTTGTGGCAGAATATTCAATATGAAATTAGACAGTTTCCTTCAACGCCGAGCACGAGATAAATTATAAACACAAATTAAGCACATAAATAATCAGTGGTGCTTGCCTGGGTTTGAACCCGGAATCATCGGTTAAGGTGCACATTCTAACCACTGGGCCATCTCGGCTCTTTAAACAAACGTTTAAGTTTTATGTAATTCCTTACTGTATTGTAGATTCACACAATAAACAGTTTTAAGCTAGATCACATACAAGACTATACGTGTTTCGTTTACTCTAGTGTCTCTAAATCGGATTTGAGATGTTATCCCTGAGATATCGACTATAACAGACAATATATTACGTAACGCATAACGGATTGGTGTCGAGCAATTGCAGCGTGCCTTTGTGCATAATCCTAACGCCACGAAGTTCGCAATTTGATTGCAACTCTATCCGCAGATGCCATGACACACAACATTGTTGTTCAAAGTGAATCTACAATATCGCTACGACAATAACAGTACATTAATATTAATTCATAATTCATAATTCATTTATTTATTTGCAAGAATATGGTACACAATACAGGTGTTCATTAATATAAATTCTCATATTCTACCGATTTATCGGTGTGCAAAATATTAAACATGCCATAAATAATAATTTATATAACATTAACAAAAGCAAGACTACCATAAATTCAATCACATTAAAATAAAATAATAAAATAAATTAAGGAATAAATAATTTAGATTAAAAAAAATAAGGATTACATAATAATACAAATAGTTTCAATATTTTCATCAATTTTTGTCACATAAATATTCATTAACGTTATAGTACAATTTATTCAAAAGCAAATCAAATACCTTTTTTTTAAACATAGTAAATGGTAAATCCTTTAAGTGGTCGGGAATATTGTTATATATGCGTATCGCCATACAGTATACATTTTTTTATATAAAACTAACTTTTGTACAGGAGCATAGAGCTTATGTTTATGTCTAGAATTTGTACCCAATACATCACGATTTGTCTTAAATAAATGTCGATGTTTTTGGACAAACACACTTACTTCGTATATATACAGACAAGGAAAAGGAAGAATTCTTAATGATTTAAAGAGCGGTTTGCAACTGTCTAAACATCCTACACCACATAGCGATCTTAAACATTTTTTTTGAACTTTAAAAACTCTATCTGAATCTACGGAATTTCCCCATATTATAACTCCATATCGAAGATTGGAAGATACATATCCGTGATATGCTAACATTGCGGCTTCTTTAGTGGCTACTTTTTTGAGACGTTTTAAAACGTATACAAATTTCTCAATTTTATAACATATTGCATTCACATGTTCTTTCCAATTACAGTATTTGTCTACATGGACCCCTAAAAATAACGCTGAATTAACGTTTTCAAGTTTCGTATTGTTCCCTGATACATTTATATCTAAAAAATTACTATTCGATGTTTGAAATTGTATAATTTTAGTTTTAGATAGATTGATTTGTAGATTATTATTATCTAGCCAGTTTATTACTTTTGTCAAAACGGTGTTGGCTTCCCGTTCAATATCCTGTCTATTGTTACATTTTATATTAATTGTTGTATCATCAGCAAATAAGATACATTCGTGATTTAACGCATCTGGCATGTCGTTTATATAAATAAGAAATAGTAAAGGTCCTAGAACACTCCCTTGTGGAACTCCGTAGCGATTTACCAGATAATTAGAGAAAAAAAATTGCCTTTTAGACTTGCAAACTTTTGTTATCAGCACACATTGTTCTCTGTTATATAGGTAACTTTTAAACCATTCGAGCTGTTGACCTCTAACACCATACCTATACATTTTTTGTAATAGTAAATTGTGAGATACGAAATCGAAAGCCTTTGTCATATCTAAGAAAATTGATAAAGGGTATATTTTTCGATTTAAACTTTCAGTTATACTTTTTATGAGTGTAAAGCAGGCTAATGTTGTGGAACTTTTTTTCCGAAACCCATATTGACAATTCTTTAATATCTTGAATGTTGTTAAAAAGTTATATAATTTATCACTCATTACCTTCTCGAAGATTTTTGAAATTATTGGTACTAAGGTAATGGGTCTATAACTACCGGTATTAAGCGGATCACCTCTTTTATATAATGGTTTTACTATAGATTTTTTTAGTCGTGATGCAAATATACCTTCTTCTAAGGATTTGTTTATTAGATGAGTCAATGGTTCAGCTATAATATAGGCGCATTCTTTTATAATTCTTGTATTTAGTTGATCGTAACCAACAGATTTTGTGTTTTTGAGTGCGGATATTATTTTAAGTATGTCAGACACATTTACTGGTGTAATGAACATAGAATTATTATTTATAGGTATATTTGTAGTATTTTTTGTCACTTTACAAGTTGTCAAATCTTTATTAGTTAAATCTATAAAATAATTGTTAAAATAGTCAGAAATTAGTTTAGAGTCAGTACATTTTTTATTATTAATAATTAATTCATTTATGTCATTCTTATCAATTGTATTATCAAATGACTTTTTTATGATATTCCATGATGATTTACATTTATTTTTAGAATTTATTACATGTCTTGTAGCTGTGATTTTTTGTGAAAGATATATACATTTTTTAAGTATCCTGTTGTAATTGATATACTTTTTTTTGTTGTAATATTTATTACTCGGCGATAAGAGATATTTTATGTATATCTGTCGTTTAATTATACTACTTTTTCTTATTCCTTTAGTTATCCACTTGTTACGGAGTGCTTGGCGAGATATTTTAATGTATATAATGGGAAAACACAATTCAAATAATAGAGTTAGCCAGTCGTGAAAATTTGAAAATGCTTTATCAAAATCGGTTTCTGTGTAAACGTCTGTAAATGAAAGGGCTTTTAGATATTCCTTAAATTTCCTAACATTATCTTTGTTAAAATCGCGTCTTGTTTCAAACCAAAAAGTGGGATTTTGGTTAAGAGATGAATCTGGTAATACCTCTATCAACAGGCTCTGGCCAGTTTCATGATCAGATAAAGCAAGGTTATGAAGGTTAGCTATAACTTTATCATAGTTACTTACAATAAGATCTAAGCACGAGTTTTTTCTGGTGGGTTTTACAATATGGTTCTTAAAATTATAAATATTTAAAATTGCTGTAAGATCATTCGATATCTTGTTGTTCTTTAAAACATCAATATTCCAATCACCACACAATATTATTTTTCTATTGGTTTTTCGAGTTAATGAACGTAACAAACAATCAAGTTCAGTAAGAAAACTACTAACTATTGATTGATTGATGAATAGATGATGGTGTTCTATAGATGCAGACAATAATGATCTTGTAATTTAACAAATCTATTCCGCAACTTTCAAACACATAGGGCTTACTATTTTTTATTTTAAGTGGTTCATAAATCAAATTCTTTCTTATCAAAATACAAGTACCACCTCTCCGTTCATTTTGACGAGAAAAAAATGATGCTAGTTTATAATTTTGTAGGTTAAATTAATGCTAAGTAATTTACTAATGGTTCCATTTTACGCACGGTCCTTTAATGTAACTTTTATGATGTTTTACGCTCTTGGCAGAAAAAATCACTGGACTGTGAAGAGGTCGAACGAGGGTGCGATTTCAACTTGAAGGGCAAGTGTTTCTTTGGGCTTTGAACCCAAAATCATATGCCACGGAATATAATATAATAAATATATATCTCAACCAGCTTATGCGATACTTTGTCTACGTTTTACGTTGAATTATGCTGTATGATAATAATGTTTTCCTAAAACCTTGTTTGAAACACGGTGAATATAATAACATAAATATCACGCCAAAATATATTGAATAAAAAAAGCTTTTTCATATATTATTTATTATACATACCTGTCGCAAAACTTTTTCCGAAAAGCGCCGCATCGCAAATAACATAGTAGGTGCTACCAATAACAATGATTCAGTATTATCGGATGGTTCCGTAAGAGCACGATGGCAGAGCGATATATACGCTTTCCCGCTCCCACACTATGAATACGAAATTGTGATGTATGACTTCCCTTAGAAATAAGATGACGTTTTACAAGAACCTTTATTCGTCCCGTTATGACCTACACGAACCCTGCCTTTGCCCACAGTATGTCGTCCCAAATTAATCGATTACAGTTGATACCGAATCGAACCTGCGTATCGATTAAACTCCATAAAGACTTCAACATTGATTCGATTTGTAAACACCATGTATATTTCCAGAGAGCCAAAAAAATATAGTAATTCATTGAAAACACAAGCATGCAAATTCTCAAACACCTCCACTAGCCGAATAAACTTAAGCATCCTGTACAAGTTAAGAACAATAAAGAAAATAAGATTACTACCGCAAATGCCCCATTCGTAGTAAACACTACACAGCGCAGACCTCTACCGCTTCTGCTTGCAACGAGGCTCCGAGTAGTGACGTAACGCGAACGATCGTGACGTCAAATTACAGTTTTACGAATAGAAAACTCACTACCCCACCAACTACACCCTGAGCCGAGCGATCTCATAGGAGACACCCTCAGGTTGAACATCAAGGAGCTCGAGAGAGTTTAAATTTCAATGCAAAGTCTATTTATTACTCGGCCCTATTTCGTCACGCTTTAAAGATGAGTAGGGACAACAGCAAAATGTACAAAAAAAATTCAGAGCGCATCACTGGACAACGAGGGTCGTATGAAATTATTACGCAAATTCGTATAATGGTTGTATAAAAAAGTACTTAAGTATTTTTTTATCATACTAGTGGCCTGTCCCGACTTCGCGCGGATGGGATGGGATTTGATTTTCGTTCTAATTCAACTTACACAAAGACCTTAATAAATTATATACCCAAAACCCTCCTTATGAATTGCTCCGTTCAGTAGTTTAGGAGATCATCGGGAACATACATACAGACAGACGCGGCCGGTGGGTTGTTTTATAATATGTCACTACATATTAAATTATTAATTATTATTATAAGTATTTTATCTTGTAACTAAGAGAACATTAAAAAATTACATTACATATGCTACAATTGCAAAAATAATGTTATTTAAGAAAAAAAAAAACATAAATCATTTCGAATATAGATAACCTATAACATACACATATTGTACATGATAAGTGTGGTAATTACGTTCACAAAATTTAAATTGATGGCTCTACGCCGCTATGCCGACCACACCCGAAAACATTGAAAATAAAATATTCCTTTTTTAATTTGCAAGAAGATTAACTACCACTCATCGGTAGAAAAATTTAATTAAAGAATCAATTTATGGCAAACCGAATCCGATTAATAAAAAATGAAAAAGTAACTTTGTAGATGTTATCTGTCATATTTTGTTTATGTATTTTTATTATGACTAAAGTATAGAAATTGTAATTAAATTGGACATACAGATTTATGTACTACCTATTCAATCCGGTCCGGTATAAGTTGGTGGGTATATAAATTGCGGAATCTACGGAAAATTTTCACTTGTGGTAGGGCTTTGTGCAAGCCCGCCTAATAAGAGTCATGACAAGCCGGGTTGGATCCCTAATTTTATTACTATTATATAACTTACAAAAGATTGAAGGAGAGTTTTAGAAAAAGGAAATTTTAGGAATTGTCTTGGTAGGTACCACCCACTCATCAGATATTCTACCGCTAAACAACAGTACGCAGTATTGTTGTGTTCCGGTTTGAAGGGTGAGTGAACCAGTGTAACTACAGGCACAAGGGACATAACATATTAGTTCCCAAGGTTGGTGGCGCATAGACGAAGTAAGGAATAGTTAATATTCTCTACAGTGTCCTCTATCCTCCTCCTCCTCTATCTTACAGCGTCATTGTCTATGGGTAATGGTGACCACTTACCATCAGGTGGCCCATATGCTCGTACGCCAACCTATTCCATAAAATAAAAAATCTGCGGAAAAATAAGTTTTACTGAAAGAAATCTCGAGCAACAGCTTCTTTTTTTATTTGTTAATAAAAATAATGATGGCACCATTACGACTAGTTCATTCAGTCGAAATTCGATTATTATTAACAATTATGTACATAATTAACAATTTTCGATCATTTTTATCAGATGAATATAAATAAATTGCTTTTGCCTTGAAAAATGGTCCACTTTTGCACCATGCATCTGGGGGTTATAATTATTGCAAATGGTCACCCCTATCACCTCCTAACGGGAACACGTCAAATTATCAATAACCCTGTATAAATTGAAGAGGTGAAATAAAGAGTTAGGAGGGTTTAGAGAAATAAAGGCCTGTCTTTTTTTATTTAAATAGGTGCCGGTAATCGAAGTTCCAAGTACATAGACAACATATTTACTTTTAGGCACCCTTTCGGAGAACATCTATTTTGTTAAAGTTTGCTCATACAAACACTTTTGAATTCTATCACATAAAGTAAATCGGCTCCGAATGTAGATTATACTGCGTAGGAACGGTGGAAATTTCAGTAGTTATTGTGTTTGTGTGTTATTTGAATAAAGTATATTTAATTTTTGATTTAATACAATTTATGTAAAGTAACTGTGACACTGCTGACAAAAGTCTGTTACCTATTAGAGAATGTTTTAGGGATGATTCCAACACGATGGTGCTGTCAAAATAAATAAGTAAATTTCACGAGTGAAAGTGAGATACTAAGTGAATTCTTATAGAAACGCACTGAAACTGAAACAAATAAAAAGTATTTGAATAAAAGCAATTATCATTGTAATAGAGGATATATAATTCTAGCTGTCAAATGACGAAATTAGCTCAGTGTTAATTTTGCATTTTGTGTTCGAATGTAGTTTAGTATTATTTATAAAACCTAATTCAATTTCACAAGCCATTTATTACGGCTCGTGTGTTTAACAAGAGTCGAATGGCGTTTGTGTTTGTGAGGTTAACAAAACCCTTGTTTCACAAATGAAATTGTTGTCCGACCTTCGAAACCCGACCTGTTTTACCTTAATGCTATGAACCATAACCTATGTAATGTATGTATTTACGGACAAAATACAGAATTAAAGTCTTAAACTATTTAAGCCCGGTTAGTGTAACCTGTTTAAGAAATAATTTGTTTTGGTTGCGGATATTAGAATTGGGGAATTAAAATTGGTTTCTATTGCATCTAGACACGTGTTAGCGGGTCAGCCAAGTTCAAATATAGTAATAGCAGCATCCTTTATTTACAGCTTTCTGATTGGTGGATGCTGAATTACGCTTAGCTTAGAGAAGACGATAACAAACGGACATTAATGAACATCTCTTACTAGAAAAATAGTGGGAATTTTCATTTATTATTTTTATTAGTATACTAGCTGTGCCTGCGACCGTGTACACGTTAGAATTTAACAAAAACAAAAATTATTTTAGTCTAAGTTACTCCTTATTATATCTGTAATCTGCCAGTGAAGGTCCCGTCAATATCGGTTCAGCCGTTCCAGAGATTAGCTGGAATAAACGCACAGACAGAAAAAAATTGTATAAAAAAATATTTTGGTATATGTACCGTGTATGTATATACACATGCATTGAGTAAAAAAGGGCTCACTCCCATTTTTTAATATGTAAATTGTATTTTATTCAAGAAAGCCGAGTAACGGTTTATAAAAAACATTCACATCGTTTTTCGTACATAGATATAGTCTACGTGACGCACACAAGCAAAGCTTCTAAACGACATGACATTTTCCGACAACTTAAACAATGATCGTCATAATTCGGCCAATTTAAACAAAACCATGATAAATAAAACTTCTTCGTGAAACCAAAATATACCGTACATATATACCATAAAACCAAATGATGCGTTCGGTAGTTATTACCGATCGTAATCATAGTCGATTATAATCGTAGATCGAATTTCAATTTAAGGGGAAAATGCTTCTGCATTCTTGCCATTCCACGCGGTCATGGTTTGTACGGACCACGGTACTATGCAGGCCTGAGTAAGTACTTAACTCTGTCATCAAACAGCATTACTTTGTATTGTTTGTTATATTAGGTTGGGGAAAAAGTCTTTTCGCATATAGTATGTATGAACTTGTAATAAAATCTCTTTGGCTATACCATTTGTATCTGGCTGGTTTTGGTATCATTAAAAAGTTTTAATTTTAAAGAAGGCACTTCCAAATTCAAATTAGGAATTTGTGTGATTTTCATTTGTTTTTGTTGTTGTTAAAATGAGTGAATCTAAAGAACAAATTCGATACATTTTAAAATTTTACTATAAAAAAGGTAAAAATGCAACTCAAGCCGCGAAAAAAAATTTGTGATGTTTATGGACCTAATGCAGTATCTGTGAGAGTAGCGCAAGTTTGGTTTAAGCGTTTTCAAGCCGGAAATTTTGATATCAAAGATGCATCTCGCTCTGATGGCCCTGTTACGGACAAAATTGATGCCATTTTTGAAAAAGTGGAGCAAGATCGGCATATTAGTAGTTACGATGTAGCTGAAGAACTGGCAATTGACCACAAAACGGTTTTGACTCATTTGAATAAAGCTGGGTACACAAAAAAGCTCGATATATGGGTGCCTCATGAACTCACTGAAAGAAACCTAATGAACCGTGTTCTCAATTGTGATTCTTTATTACGACGTAATGAAAACAAACCATTTTTGAAGAAGCTGATAACTGGTGATGAAAAGTGGATCACATACGACAAGAACGTGCGAAAAAGATCGTGGTCAAAGGCCGGTCAAGCTTCACAGACTGTGGCAAAACCCGGATTAACTCGCAACAAGGTAATGCTGTGTGTATGGTGGGATTGGAAGGGCATCATTCATTATGAGCTGTTTCCGCCCGGCAGGACCATCGATTCAGAACTGTATTGCGAACAATTGATGAGATTGAAGCAAGAAATTGAGAGAAAGCGGCCAGAATTGATCAACAGAAGGGGTGTGGTTTTTCACCATGACAACGCTAGACCTCACACATCTTTAGCGACTCAACAAAAATTACGAGAGTTTGGCTGGGAGGTATTAATGCATCCGCCGTATAGTCCTGACCTTGCACCTTCAGATTTTCATCTGTTTCGGTCTCTGCAGAATTCCTTAGGCAGTGTCAGGTTAACATCACGAGAGGACTGCCAAAACCACTTGTCGCAGTTTTTCGATCAGAAGCCCCAAAATTTTTACAGCAATGGGATCATGTCACTACCAACAAGATGGCAAAAAGTTATGGAACAAAATGGCACCTACATACTTTAGTCAAATGTAAATAAACTATAAAAAAAACTTCTTGAATTTTCATATAAAATACGAAGAAACTTTTTCCCCAACCTATTATTTATTGCTTTGTTTTATGGAAAAAAAAAAACAACTAATAATAACATTATTTATTTGCTATGTACATGATTTTTGTTTTTTTTTTTTAAATGATCGAACGATCTATAAGAAGAATACACTATTTTTTTCATACATTCAAAAAATAGAATTTATATTTAATTAAAAAATTAAATAAATAAATAATTTCAAATTATATATAAAAGGAGCAAAGGTCGACCATGTCAGGCTTAAAAGATTTGAGGTTTGGCTTGGTCAGTATTATGTAATGGCGTATCCACACCGCAGTTACATTTTGTGGGGCAACATAATGCAAAACGAAAACATTAGGTAACATTGTTCAACATTTGCAAATACATACTTTTTAATTTTTTTTAAAAATATTGTTTTTTATCGCCAGTAACAGTAATTAAAAAAATATAATAACAATCAATTTTTGCAATAAGTAAATTGCATATCGCTGTTTCACAAACTTCTGCAGTCATGGGGTGTATATGTCCTTGTAGAAATATTAGTTGTTTATTACAACAGATAAAGAAGTATTAACACCGCAACTTAGTATATGAACAACAATAAACTGTTGTTTTAGGATGCTGCCCACTAACTTTGGAATTTGTCAACGGAACCACAACTAAAAGCATTACTCCACAATATTAACTGCGGTGTGGATACAACTAAACATCTTAATTCTATACCTAAAACACTTTGACGTCATGAATGCTATATAATTCTTGTGCCTTTCTTAATTAAATGATATACATAAGGCGATTTTTGTCCCAGTGATTATGGAACCATAGCTGGACGTAGAATATTAGTCTTTTTTTGTAGAGTTGTGTAGATATGTAGAAAAAGGATTCTAGATTTGAATTTAATAAATTATTACAATTTAACAAAGAAATATTTTAGCCAGCGGAATAAAGTTACTGGCCGAGTAGAGAGCGGCTTATACAGGGTTATTGGTAATTCGACGTACATCCCCTAGGAGGTGATAGGGGTGACTATTTGAAATAATTTTAATCCCCATATGCATAATCCAAAAGTAAGCCATTATTGAGTTATCACGTTTTTTAGCTTTTTTAAAAAATTGTCAATAATGCAATGCAAATGAGAACAGACGGAAAATAAATCAAAACTAGACCTTTCATAGGTTTGAAAGTTCCTAAAAATCAGTTGAATAGACAACCCACAAGTAATTATTTATGAGTGCACTATTAGTTTTTCTTTACAATTTATTCGATATTTGTAAAAACAGCTGATTTGAGAAATTAAAATATCAGCACAATAAATGCATTTTAATATTAAGGAGAGGCCCATTAAAATGTCTCTTTAAAGAGACAGTTACTTTACTTTGAGAACTAGTCTCATATTAATATGAGACTAGTTCTCAAAGTAAAGTAACTGAAGCATATTTTTAAGGCGTTGTTAATGGCTGCGGTATTAGCTCGGTAATTGCTTTTAGAGGCAACTGTGTAACTTTGTGGTTCGTAATGACTCGAAATTATTGTACTGGCGGCAGCAATCTTTAGGTAAGCCTCTCTGTGTGGGTATCATTAGGTATCCACCCACCAACGTCAGTACCTCGTATTGTTAGAAGAAGAATCAATATTATAAATAATATCAAATAAAACCAAATGTATTTTTTCAAGTAAGTTCACCATTTCGAAATTAGCCTTTATCGAGATAAATGGCAAGAAACTTGCATAGTTACTCTTTTGAAATAAAAAGACAATATTGTTATGCAAAACTAGTGTTCAATCAGTCCTGTGCAGGAAAGGCTATTCATACGATCAGAATCCTTACAGTATATTAAATCTTTCATCGTCAAAGCTAGCAAAAACAATCACTAATTTTATCATTATACTAAAATAATGTCATGGCATAAAAGTAAAAAAGTAAAGTAACAGCCTGTAAATTTCCCAGCGCTGGGATAAGGCCTCCTCTTCCATTAAGGAGAGGGTTTGGGACGTATTCCAACCCGCTGTTCCAATGCGGCTTGGTGGAGTCATGGCATATTTTAAATAATTTTCACGAAAAACTGAACTTAACTTAGTCAAAGCCCTGAGTACAACTACAGTATATAGAAATAAAATATAACTTAATATAATCAAATCCAAAAAGATCTATATTATACAAACTTCATTCATGAATATAAATAATTTAACACCGACCACAGACGATAATAAAATTCATAAAATACGAAAGCATTTTCAAGTATCGAACGTTTTTGTTTATCCGCTATTTCCAAGTTTATAGTCTTTGGTGGTAATAATAAAATGAAAGAACCGCGGGGGCGCATATTAAACGCTTCGAAATGACTCACAATATATGACGCCTTATATTACCTTCCCAGCTTAACAGCTAGTACTTTTATATAAACTGTTTGATCGTAAAATTCGCACTATGTTTGATGGAGAAAATTAGAAACATTAGTTATAAATATTTATTTATTTATTTTAATGCTTTATTGTACAATACAAAAGTATTAACAAAAGGCGGGCTTAATGCTACTGCATTCTCTACCAGTCAACCTTAGGATGTACAAGAAAGAATGATATTTATTTTATATATAAGAATGATATAATTTATATATAAGAATGATAATTAAGATAGATATAGTAATATTTCGTCTAAAATCGATGGAAATTATGCCCCATTAATGATTTGACCGAATACCGAACATTTTATTCATTGTCAAAAGCCCATTTTATTTTGAGCTATCTCATTGCGATGCGTACGAGAGCGCTAAGAAAGATATTTGATTAATTTATTAAAATATGCAGATTAAGTTTATAGAGCATATTATGCAAATTAAGTTTATAAGCATAACTCAATACCAAATAAGATTGATTTGAAAAATTCCTTTATTCTTGTTCGTTCCCTTTTAGTCCAGCGAATAAAGACAAAATAAAGACCGAACTTCGGAAAAATTAAGGGAAAGCTGAAAGCTTAGAGGAAATAAAATTTTCGCATGAACGGTTGTTTCGAGAAAAAAAATTATAATTTTATTTATTGGAAATTTTTTAACCATAACTTTTCCATAATTACGAACGTTCACGAAAATATGTTTATCGCAACCTTTGAACCTGGATAACTTTCTTAGCGGCATAAGGATAAATGTGAATGAAGTTTCAACCAGGAATCCAGCTTTGCCCTATTTTTTCCGAAATGCAATGTATTTAGTCACTGGAGTTATTTAGCACTTTTGAGTTGTCATATTACAAGTTTTAAATCATATGTAAAGTTGTCACCGGTTTGGATTAATTCCGAATTTTGCCGAATAGAACCAAAAGCTAAACTCGATTATTATTAATCTTGTATCGAGTAAACCAAACTCACTATCTATTATTATCACTCACAATGTTGCAATCATATACCGACTTTTGTTATATTTTTTCCGGATATTAAATTAGACAGTGTTTATTGAAACATATTCAGTAAAATGTTAACTGAAATTTTACTGAAACGAAGACAGTTTGGAATAAGCACACTTATTGCACAACTGCCTAGTTAACTGTTTAGCTGATCGGAAATTACGTAAAGAGAAACATTATGTAGGAAACATTTTTAAGAGACAACAGAGGATATATGTACAGTCAGAGTAAGAAAACCTTCGTCAGTTTTCAAATTCATTCCTTTATCAACTCTTAGTACCTTTTGAATCTAAACATCAAATAATTCGACGCAATATGTCATTCTCAATCGATAAAGCAGATTATCGCTCATACTGAGCACACGAAAATAGATCTTAAGGTGACGAACCTTTTCTTACCCCGACTACACATGACAATAAATAATATTAAAGAAATCTAAATCGGTTCCAAATGGCTCTTAAACAATATGAGGGCTGGATCTATTTAAAAATATCAATGAATGGCTCGGATGTATTAAAGTGTGTAAGAAAAAGCTGATTAAGTGTCGCGCTCACGAGCTATAAATCTGCGTCGTGGTACACAGATGCACTCATCGCTCACTGTAAGCGAACAGAGCAGAAATCTAAAGCGCCCGCTGAGCAGCGGAAATAGGTCAGCGAAACTGGACGATATAGCGCCTGGGTGGGATTGTTAGGAATTGTTACGTGATTTCTTTACACGATGAAGCTTGCGTCATTTCGATTGTTCATTGCACTCATAATACCATTAAATTTATGAAAAAAGGTTTTACTAAATATTTTTAATATTACTAATGTTTGCCTACTTTGTATATTTTGTACCATCGATTTTTTTATAAACTTTCCACGTCAATTTATGGCAACCTGTGAAAAGTACATATTTATTGAGGATACGGTTATTTTATATGTTATATTATATATACTATATCAGAAGTTTTAACAGGTTTATAAAATGATTTTAGTTTAAAAGATATTTTATTAAATAGATAAGGGAACTGCCAAATTATAGCCAATAGTCGCTACCGCCCAATGTCACCAATGTCTACCATTGGCGCCATTTTTCGGACATCTTGTCAAAATTCCAAGTTTTACCCGAACCACTTTGATGTCTGAAAACTTCAAGAAAATAACGTAACTATTCTTCAAACGCGGACAACGCACCTGCAAGCTTCACGGTGTTTTGGGTGTGGTGGTAATCATTTTCCATCAGGTGAACTACCTGCTTATATGCCACCTTTATTATTAAAAAAATAAATTTCACAGGCTACCGGCCTTTTAAACAGGAACACAAATGCTAAGCGGTAGAACATATGATGAATAGGTATCCAGACAAGCTTGCACAAAACCCTAATAAATTTGTAATAAAGCGAGATATGATTCTATTTTTATTTTCGTTTCAAATCCTGAAGAATAAATAATATAACACCTTTAAACATTAACTAAATATAATTTAAGATGTTTTTTTTGAGTCATCAATTTGAATTAGACATTAAATATATTTACACAAGAGCTTGAAAAATTAGGTCACATTCGGAATAATTCCAAATGCACCTTATTCATAATTGATATTCATCAAGCAATGCAACATGGCCACACGTTATTAGCTAAAGTACTCGAAGCTATTGCGGAACGTAGAAATTTATAGCCCAGATTTTATGTTTCTCGTTTTCTGAAACAGATGCATTTAATCTAAAAGTTCCATTTTCAAATACACAATTTTCTCGTCAGACCAGTTGCTCGAAATTTTTCCGCAAAATACAAGATTAATTAATTCATTAAATCCTCAGCTACAACGATTAAAATGCGGCCTTTGTAACATGTTCTCTCCATTAGCCCATCTAAAGTTTGATATATGATACAGACTACTTCGAAAGGTTTCCATAAGTGTCAGATTTACTAATGGACCAAGTAGGACTAAGTTTACGATGATAGATTTGAGTAAGTGTACTACAAAATTAAATAGCGCAAGTATCAAATTAGTAGGGTAATAAATTAACTAACTTTAATTATGGAATATACGTAATAGAATGGAATGAAAAATACGTTTATTAGAGACCTATGATGTATGGAAATCAGCTATAGCATTTACTGATCTTATTTCCTGATATTCGCCATCTTATTTGCGAAGAAGCTCGCTTCTACATTCCTGAATTACGCTGAACCACATATTTGAGGTTCTGAGAGGAAATTCGCTACGATACTAAGACCTCACCATTTATCTAAGACGTTGTTGATTTTATCTCCTTGCACCTACTCGCTGTCACAGGTCTCCGCTCGTTTCTTGGCGACGTATTTTAACCATCACTATTTATTTGTAATTAATATAATCTGTTTTTATTCATATTATATTATTTCTTGAAGTATTTTCTATTGAAAGTGACAACTTGTATTTTTGTTATTATTATTAACATGATCCAAAACCAAAACTTCTTTCAAGGGAGAGGAGGCCTCAGCCCAGCAGTGGGTAATTGACAGATGCTGTCAGTGTTGTTTTTTGTTGAGACAACTTATCGATGATAGGATATATTATCAAACATTCAAAAACACAATTTATCTTATATCTAGTATGTATATCATATAAAACGAAATTGCTTCTCGCCATTTGTGCACTTAGATCTTCTAGACACGGAACGAATTTTAATGTTTTCATCTGAATGATTAAAGATAAAGGTTTATATGCATTATACTTGCAAAAAGCCGACAATTTCAACTTTCCTAACCGGAAAAAACTATATTTTTTTTCCTTTTTATGTTTTCGTTAATCTAAAAGTTGTATATAGACCCTTTTTGTACCCTTGTGAAGGGACGGGTAGCTAGTTATAAAAAAGATTTCTCTCCACGTCAGTTTGAAACCGATGAACTCACAAACTACTATTCGAACTTTCATGCGGTTTCATCAAATGACGGATTGATTCATGAATCCAGTAAAGTATATGACGTTAAAGATGTCGGAATAAAATACGTTTTATATTCCTCATCATCATCATCAACAGCCTATTTTTGTCCACTGCTGGACATAGGCCTCTCCCAGTGCACGCCACTGTGGTCTTTCTCCGGCTACTCGCATCCAGCTCCTGCCTGCCGCCTTGCGTATATCGTCACTCCACCGTGCCTGAGGACGTCCTACACTACGTTTGCCGAGACGCGGTCTCCACTCTAGAACACGTTTTCCCCAACGGTTGTCGGTTCTACGACAAATATGACCAGCCCACTGCCACTTCAGCTTACTAATCCGGTGGGCTATGTCGATGACTTTGGTTCTTTGACGGATCACCTCATTTCTGATGCGATCCCTCAAAGAAACGCCGAGCATAGCCCTTTCCATAGCACGCTGAGCGACTTTAAGCTGGTGGACCAGCCTTGTCGTGAGTGTCCACGTTTCGGCTCCGTATGTCATGACGGGTAGGACGCACTGATTGAAGACTTTCGTCTTAAGGCACTGTGGGATCGACGATGTTAGGATTCGACGTAACTTCCCAAACGCTGCCCAACCCAGCTGAATTCTTCTATTCACCTCGTCCTCAAGGTTGTTTCTACCTAATCGCAGAGTCTGCCCGAGGTAGACATATTTTTGAACAACTTCGAGAACGGTACCGTGTATCGTAGTCGGTTCCGGTAGAACATGTTCATTGAACATGACCTTGGTTTTATCCAAGTTCATCCGTAGGCCGATACGCATAGAAGAATCAGCCAGCTCGTTCAGCATTTGTTGTAGGTCCTGCAGCGTTTCTGCCACGATGACGATGTCGTCTGCGAATCTCAAGTGAGAGATGTATTCGCCATTGATGTTAATGCCACGTCCTTTCCAGTTCAGCGTCTTGAACATATCCTCCATTGCATTAGTGAACAATTTGGGGGAAATAACGTCCCCTTGTCTCACTCCTCGATGCAATGGTATGGGATTTGTTTGCTGATTCTGTACTCGGACGGACATGGTGGCAGCTTCGTAGAGACATCTCATCACTTGGATGTATCGCCAATCAACTTGGCAACGCTGCAGGGACTCCAGAACAGCCCAGATTTCAACCGAGTCAAAGGCCTTCTCATAGTCCACGAATGCAAGACACAGGGGCCGATTATACTCATGGGACTTCTGTATAATCTGCCGCACTGTATGGATGTGGTCTATGGTGCCGTATCCGGTCCGAAACCCGGCCTGCTCCGGGGGTTGGAATTCGTCGAATCTTCGCGCAAGACGGTTCGTGATCACTCTTGAAAACAGTTTATAGACGTGGCTCAGTAGGGATATGGGACGATAGTCCTTCAGCAGGGTTTTGTCTCCCTTTTTGAAGAACAGGACGACCACACTCCTACTCCACGCCTCCGGAGTTCTCCCTTCGAAGAGGACAGAGTTAAAAAGCGTCTGAAGTTCCCTAAGTACCGGTTTACCTCCCACTTTTAATAGCTCTGTGGTAACGCCGTCCTCTCCAGGGGCTTTTCCATTTTTAAGCTGTCCAAGAGCAGTCTCGATTTCACCAATACTGACTTCAGGCAGGTCTTCGGAGAAATGGCGTGTTAATGTAGCTCTAGGATCCTCATTTTCGGGATCAGGTCGAGATGCATGCGATGCGTATAACCGGCCGTAGAAGTCCTCTACTTCCGAAAGTACTGCCGGCTTAGAAGAAACGACTTCTCCACTTGCTGTGGTCAACTTCGTCAGGTGGCTCCTTCCAAGAGATTGTACTAACACCTTAGACCCCCGATTCTGCTCAATAGCTCTTTCTATTGCAAGATTATTGGAGCACCGGAGGTCGTGTCGTACGCGCCTGCTGATCTCTTGGTTTAATTGCCGTTTCTCTGACGAAGTGACAGGTGGGTTTTCACGTCGTTTCTTCATGAGCCCCAAAGTCTCTTCCGAAAGGTTCGATTTCCTGCCCTTACGCTGCATGCCACAATATCTCGTGCCTTCTTCCCTGAGAATTCGAACTACATTTTCGAGGTTCTGGTTTACGTCAGTTGTGGTTTCCACGGCAGCGAATCGGTTCTCCAAGATTGACTGGAATGTTTCAGATCCCGCAATGGTTTGGAGCAGCTTTGGTCGGAGCGTGGACTTCATCAGACGGGCGCGCTCGGCCTTAAAATTGATATTCAGAGAGCCTCGGAGGAGTCGGTGATCACTACCGGTATTGAACCTGTTAATCACTGAGACGTCTCTGAATATATGTCTCTTGTCCGTCATTATGAAGTCGATCTCGTTTTTCGTCATAGTGTCGGGGCTTTGCCACGTCCACTTCCTTTGCGGTTGCTTCTTGAAGAAGGAGTTCATCAAGAAGAGCCCCTCCCGTTCGAGGAAGTTGACAAGCATTTGCCCCCTATGATTCCTGCTTCCAAATCCATGGGGTCCTACTACCGATTCGCTGCAGTTCTGTACTCCCACTTTAGCGTTGAAGTCCCCCATGACAACGTTGTAGTGGGTTTTCGTGGTGAAGTGGAGGGCCCTCGATATGTCATCGAATAATTCTTCCACTTCATCGTCCGAGTGTGTCGAGGTCGGTGCGTACGCTTGCACCACCTTAAGGCTGTACCTCTCGGTGAGCTTTATAATGAGGTACGCTACCCTGTTCGACACACTGGAGATTTCCACCACGTTGTCAACTAGGGACTTATTTACCAGAAACCCAACGCCACCTTGGGATTGTTGGTCACCCGCTCGGAAGTACATTAGGTGGCCTGATTCGAGGGTTACGGTGTCCTCTCCCTCTCTACGGACTTCACATAGCCCTAATATGTGCCACCTAATTTTCCCAAGTTCTACCTCAAGTTGCGCTAGATGCGAGTCAAGCCGTAGCGTGCGTCCGTTGTACGTCGCAAGGGTCAGTCGGTTGTGGTGGCCTCCCATAGCCCGGTGATTCTTGGCACCCCCCGTCCCGCCGTTACCATCGTCGCCACCATGACGAGGAATAGCGGGGCTGCCGGGAACTGGGGGCCGTGGCTTGCGTGTGTGCTGCATGTGGAGGTTGTGCCCATAATCGCCACGCTGGGCAGGCGGGTTGGCGATCGCAGGGCGTAGCTTCTCGCACCGGTGACGCTGCTGCCCGTCACCGGCCTGTGGTATTTAGCTACGCCTATTATGTTGATGGTTATACCGCCATCAGTCGGTCGCCAGAGCCTCGCTGCTGCTGCTGGTCGGCAGGATGCACCACGGGCAGGTGAGGTTGGCTTGGGGCACTAAGGTGTAGTTTGCGCCCCCTTACATCCCTTTATATCCCTAATTTAATAATATTATATTACTAATATTATAAATGCGAAAGTTTGTGAGGTACGTACGCATGTTTGTTACTCTTTCACGAAAAAAATACTGCACGGATTTATTATATTTTATTTTATTATTTGGATAACCAACAAAAGAAAACATTATTACATTCATTTCATTATCAAACTGATAACAATAACTTTAATGTCCTTTTAATTATAGGCTATCACATAATGCAAAATAATTAATAACATTATTACAGAAAAATACAATTTAACATTTCAATATAACACAAAGTTTTAAAATATCACAAAATTAAATTAAAAAAAAAAGTATATATAAATATATATATATAATCCAATTCCAAGATACATATATATATATATATATATATATATGTATCTTGGAATTGGATTTGGACGAAATTTTACAGTGATATAGGTTATACATCAAAATAACACATAGGCTATAATTTATAATGATTTTATGTAATTTGGCCATAATATAACGATACATATCAAGTACCCATGCGAAGCCGGGGCGTAGTAACTCTAAGCGTAAAACATTTAGGTCTCATCGTATACTCGTATTTGTATTTTCAGCTAACCTAAGCATGCATCCCTGATTCGACATCCGACAAACGTAATCAATTTACGTGGGCGATATGACTTTGCAGTGATGTACCAGATAGCTACACTTATATGACACTTTTATTGGAATACCTATTCGACAAATGATCTCGATATTTCTGTCCTAAGTTATGGCATTATAGCAGCCAGCTTGGACATAGCGAAGGCCTTTGATCGGGTATGACACAAAGCGCTTCTTTCAAAGCTTCCTTCCTACAACGTAGAGCGGCTCGAGTTATCGACGATCAAGCCATTTCCGATCTTCTTGATCGTTTGGCTTTGTGTAGAGATGTCGGATCACTCTGCATCTTCTACCGAATTTTTCAAGGGGAATGTTCCGAGGAATTGTTTGGATTAATCCCGGCTGCTGAATTTCACCTTCGGATATCCCGCCAAAATTCTAAATTTCACCCGCACCACCTTGATGTCCAAAAATCCACAACAGCGCGATTTCTCAGACATTTTCTGCCTCGCACAACCACTTTGTGGAACCAGCTTTCGCCGGCGGTTTTTCCGAACCGATACGACATGGGAACCTTCAAGAAAAGAGCGTACTCCTTTCTTAAAGGCCGGCAACGCACCTGCAAGTCCCCTGGTGTTGCAGATGTCCATGGGCGGTGGTAGTCACTTTCCATCAGGTGAGCCTCCTGCTAGTTTGCCACCTATGCCATAAAAAAAAGTTAAACCAATATTTAAAATGTATACTTACTACTACTTAATTTAAATTTAGATTATTGACATGACTACGAGTTTCATCTGTTTGTAAATAATATAAAACAAAGCCGCTACCCACGTATGCTTGTCGGCTTAGATTTTGTACGAATCACGTTTTTTAATTATTTTTGTAGAATCCTTTAAGCTTATATATGTTTTAATTTATAAATAGTACAAATATACTAATAGATTAAAGACTAAATGTATGGTAGGGCTTTGTGCAAGGGATAGGTTACCCACTCATCAGGTATACTTTTTCAATAGTAAAACTCGTTTTTTAACTTAACTTCGTTAAAATTAAGTATGAAATTAAAGAGATATCAAGATACATATTTGAATATACACAGTGAATAAATTGAGATCTCATATAACACTACGGGCACACCGCACACTATGGGCGGGTTTATACGGGACATTATTCATATGTATCTCACCCTTGAATTTTCTCATCTGGAACTTGGACAGATCGTTTTAGATAACATTAACATTAAAACTGGTTGTTGCATGTGGCTTAGCTCGCGTTTTAGAGGCTTGTTCTCATGTGTTTGGATAGAAGAGTAATCTATGTCTTTGGGGCTTACAAATGTATCATATCTAAGCATGCAGGCCGTGAAAGCGGTACATAAAGACAAAAAATCGGTGATAACTTACTTGATATTTATGGGTGTTACTGTTTTGTTTATATTTATTATTTGATTATGTTTATAGTAGTCAATTATTGTCAATGCAATCAACATATAATACATATGAAATCTATTTGAAATACGCATCGTAATATTTCATTTTATAAATAAATATATGCGATTGTAATATTTATATGATAATATTGTCAAATATTTGCTATTTACCCGAAAACGTATTAATTATGTTTACTTACGAAACAAAATCTACGAACACGTTTCCAATTACTAGAAATAATAACAATACAAATAATACTGTAGGTTGTTACATAATTAAACAATATTTGTAACTGGTTACTAAATTCAGTTCAAATTTGAATATTTAATGGAATTTCGCACTTTCAATTCATTGTTTTAATTATGCTCTTGATCATTGCTACGGGGCGATTTAGGTCTAAAACCAGTGCACCGGGTTAGGCGTTTCGCAGAAATTGAACTGGAACGCTGTCTAGAGGCAATCGCTGGGTGAAACGGAAGCAGGGTTGTGAGTTGCTTATCAAACATGATTGCTTCAGTATGTACCTCTACCGAAAAGCGAAGCAAGATCCGATAACAACATATAACAGGCTGCGCCGGGGGCGGGGGGCGGGCGACTTCAAAAGGGCAGGTCAGAAAACACTGTACTATTGAGCTTTTAGTTATACTCAGGAATCTTAACACTGATTAGTATGTTGATAACTTAAAAATGAACTCCCATCGCCGATTTTAGTCCCTTCAGGGATTCGATTTGTTTTATACCCCTTTATTTTTAAGCGTTTATTGCATCAGTTTAATAGCATAACGATATTATTAAACGTATATTATATATAAATACATTTTAATGCATTGAATAAAAGTAGGTCAAGGTGCATAGGTGTCAGTTGCTTTCAGTAATATGACCGGTCGCCGTAGAGCTTATGGCGTAGCACTCTCATTCGTCTACGTCTACGTGTAATCCAAAGGGGATGTTATTGAATTATAGTATAGCGTCCGTGTACGGATGTACGTAGATATGTTATTTTTTTAATAAAACTTTTAATAAAACTAAAATAAAAATTAAAATCTTTAAAAAATGTACCCTATGTAATGTCACACCTATGACCAAAAGCTGCCTCTGTGGGAGAAGAGGACTTGAAAACTTAGTCACCATCATGCTTCTTCAATAAAATTGTTAAAAATACATGTCGCACTATTTCACTTGACACATGCAGGTTTCTATATGATATATTTCGTCTCCGATGAGCACGAGACAAATTATTCTAAACACAATTTAAAAAAAGTCAGTTCTACCTACATACTTGTCTTGGTTGAAACCTACGAGTTTTATGCAATAAATCATCACGATACAAATATATTTATATTAAATCAAATTAAACAGTATATATATGTATATATATATTCCAATTCAACAATAAATATATAAAATAAACCTATATATAATAAACTAGATATAATTATTTAGTTACACCTCCATTCTAAATTAGTACAATTTATGTGGTACACTAACTAGCTCTGCTTCGCAATTATTAATAACATTACTGTCTAGCGTTTCAGAGGCTATATATATGCATAGTACTATGTAGTTATGTTCATATCAAGCAAAAGCAAGAAATGACTTACGTTAGCAAACCAAATGTTTCACCGGCCAACTTCAATGAATTCGAAATGAGCTAAAAACAAACAACTGTCTACGAATGCTTATACACGGAGTTCGTGTTAAAATACTGATCATATGTTATTCTGGTGTTGTATTTTTAGTGTAGAAAAAATGTTCACTATTTGCATCGTTGAAGCTTTGTCCGAACTGAATAAACAGTTATATGTTATCTGTGAAAAGCAGCGTGACTATAATTCGATGGTTACGAAAGAGGTTGTAATGTATGCAACTCTTGATCAAATAAGATGATGATTTAAAAATTTTACGTTTTGAAATTCGAATACTAATATTATACAGGATTTTGTATTTTAATCAAGCTAATATTTTAAATGTTATGGTCATTTTATCTATTAAAATATTTTACGACTGAATAATTTTTAATGAATAATTAACAGCTGAAAAAAGTATGTTAACTTAGATAAGATTACATTTTATTTCTTCAAATTTTAAAAGGTAATTTCCTTTCGTTCATTAAGAATATTCTTAAAATAATTGGCTGTATAATTTATATTTCAACATTAAAAGCAAAACCGTCTCAGAATTAAAGCCGCAAACAGACACTTCATAATTAATCTATATTGTTAATTATCATAAAAGCATAAATTTCAAATTAGGATTCATTCAGATAAAATTTATCACCATGAATCTTCTTTGACGAGAAATTCAAATTCACATATGACTTAAGTTAGGTAGGTTTAAATATTAATTACATATATATACACACACGCATATAACAAAACCTAATTATAAATTCACGGATTCGCACACTAATTAAACTCTGGTTACAATACAAGAACATTATGTTACCATAACAAAGTACTTCAAATAACGACTAAAGAAACTTAGTTCCATGTCTGAATAAATAATCAATTTGGTTTCGTCCAACTGGTTACAGTAAGTGATTATTCGGAATATTATAATGATAGTTACGTCTTCCTAATGATTTCAGAAATGGTGGCTAATCTATATTTAACAATATACTTAAATCAATTTTTTTATGGAATAGGTTGAAGGACGAGCATATGGGCCACCTGATGGTAAGTGGTCACCATCACCTATAAACAATGACGCTGTAAGAAATATTAACTATTCCTTACTTCGTCTATGCGCCACCAACCTTGGGAACTAAGATGCTATGTCCCTTGTGCCTGTAGTTACTCTGGCTCACTCAACCGGAATACAACAATAATGCGTACTGTTGTTTAGCGGTAGAATATCTGATGAGTGGGTGGTACCTACCAAGACAATTCCTAAAATTTCCTTTTTCTAAAACTCTCCTTCAATCTTTTGTAAGTTATATAATTGTAATAAAATTAGGGATCCAACCCGGCTTGTCATGACTGTAATCTATTAAGAAAAAAAGGTCAAAATTTTATTGTAACAGCCCGTTATACGGCCGCCATTTCGCAGCAAACGATTTTTTAGTTGCACATAATTTGGCGATTAATCGGCGATATCTTCTAGAGATATTTTCTTTTAAGAGGCTTTCCGATTTTAGACACAAACTGTGTTATCTCGGCTAGTTTACTTGTTATATAATTTATACCCGTGATTTTTTTTTAGAATTAGATCACTACTTCTGGAGACAGCCTCCTACGATTTTTTCTGATATGTATATAGTGTTTAATTAATTTTTTAGAAATACATCTTTATGTTACATTTAAATTAAGAATCTATATACATATTCCATTGATATGCATACATATTAGATATTATGTATATTTGTATATATATTATTTTTTATTTATTTATATTTATTTTATGCTTTTTAAAAGTATTTACAGCAATTTTAAATCAAAAAAATTACATACCGATTGTAATTAATACCTCTATTGACTCGTTTTACTACCCTTGAAGAGTTTTACAGCTTATAACGGCATAAATACACGAACACTAACTAAAGTAGTAGCGCGTCAATAATGTACATAGTACAAACTATTGGTACGCTTGCTCGGACGACTTGGGGTATGTAGCCTACTTTAAATGTGTGAGGAAAGCCGAAATAATATTACATATAGGTAGTTTCAAAATTTAATTAGGTTTTATTTTTAACAACATAATTACATTCACCTTATAATAAAATTAAGAAAATCCTTCTCTGCGCGGATAGAAAAACAGATTAAACAAAACGTTTTCATACTAATATCTACTGGTTTAGGCTGGCTAAGCCATTATTGTTTCCCTCATCTTCATCAATAATCGTTCTCATTTTTCAACCAATTTATACAAAATTATATATATATATATATACAGAATTATACAAGATAATATTTAATTTTGGTTCATAAATATAATTCCTTATATAGATGTTTATTAATAGCTGATGGAGAATTTTTTTATACAATGGCCCTTTGTTAAAAATCCTATCATCGAAGGCTGTCTGGAAAATATTGCTGAAAGCAATAAGGCCGCCTTTGCACACCCATTATACTATGCTCCCATTTTAAGCCGAATTATGTAATATTTCCATATATTACTCGTGTATCTTTTTTACAAGCTATTTACCTTCATGGTGTAATTATATATACATATATGTCGGGTAAAGTAAAGTAAAGTAACAGCCTGTAAATTTCCCACTGATGGGATAAGGATATATATATCGGGACCATTCAAATAAAAGCTGATATATATCAATCATATGTTTTATAGACAATAATTATGAATAAGAGTCGCTAATTCCTCAAAAATTACATAGAGTCATCATTTCCATTATTAATATAAAATTATTTATTAACATAAGAATTAACAACATTAAATGCTTAAATATATATATATATATATACAAATATGTACTAAAACTAGTTACTGTATAAATCTTGACCGCGTGGAATGGTGGCAAGAATGCTAGCAGCATTTCCCCGTTGAATCGCAATTCCGATCCTCTGGGCAAAAAACGAACCAGCCCTCCCACCCAGTGGAGGCAATGAGGCGAGGTGTTATAATTAGTATTGAAATAAACAGTATCACAATAGATAGTGGAAAACGCCTACAGGAAAAACCATGTTATTAAAAACACGCCATGTACACTATAACACAGGTGACGTGGAAATGTGTCCGTAATAAATATTCGGAAGAATACTAATTTTTGACTCTATTTATGTCAGAAACGGTGACTCTTAGTAAAAGAAGTATAGAAGCAATATTTAAGGGCGATCTTATTGACTGTGGCCTATCATTTTATCTGGATCATGTTTTAAGATAAAATTGTGTAGCTGACAAACGCTAAAACCCGTATTTGCAAAATTTGACCTTGATAACATTTTTTTGCAGTGGTGTTCCGAACATTCGTACAAATTTTCAGCTCAAGGCGAATTTTAGTAACCCCGCCCCTAATTTTCGCGCAAACTTGACCAGACTAATTAAGCTAGCCCGAGGATAGGAATTATATTAATTCTCGCAATAAATTTAAGTAATAATATAATGAACGGAAAGATAATGTCGAAAAGGATATCATTTTTAATGAATATTGAGTGACGGAAGGTCGCCTCACGATTCGCCACATTATTGATGACTTAAATTGAGGCTTCGTTGGTCTAGCGGTTAGATATAAGGCCGCAGATCTCAAAGTTCTAGATTCAAACTCCAGGTTAAGCCGGTGAAAATTTATTTTAGCAAAAAGGCTTTGTGGCAAAAAATTCTCAGTAATAATTAATAACACTCACGGTCAGAAAATTGTAAGCACGTAAACTTCCGTCTCTCGGAAAGCACGAAAAGACGTTAACTTTGCGCCTGATCTCTTTTCGGTTGTATTTATTTTGCAATCCTATTAGTTTATGAGTGTTTGCGCACATACTTGTGCTCTAAAATACAGAATGAAATCATCATCATATTGTGCAATATGATAGTAATAATACAAGTTCCTTACGACTTCATCCATCTCAGCTGCTTATACCATTACTTAGCTCCTACTAGCGCTTGGTTACGGCCCGCGTGTGTAGGATTCGGTTCATAGTAATTAGAATAATTAGAATAAGAGAGAAAAGTAAAATAACAATATAATAATAATAATATAACTCTTTATTATACACACTCAAGAAAAAAAAACTTATATTCAATTATACAGTATAAAAAAAAGTAATGTACAACAGGCGGTCATATCGCTAAAGAGCGATTTCTTCCAGAAACCAGCGTGCAGGAGTTAATGTGAAAAAAACGGAACGTTATTATATATATTATGTTTTATAACGGATATTGTATTTACTATTGGTTATCCTAATGAAAATAAAATATAATCGTCATCAATAATTGACAATACGAATTAACTTGTCGAGTTAATTATAAAATATCAATTTCTCTATTTCAGTAGGTCAATTACAAAAAATAGCTAAATTCATAATTTCAAAGTTATTAAGATATGCATGCAATGCATGCAAGTAATGCTGTCTACGATACGATGCGATTTTCGAAACATTTCATTTCTGCAACGCGAATCAGTTTCGATGACCATCCAAATAAAATTTAGCGGGTCTTCTCAATTCTAAAGAGTTCTTCTATATGAAGGTTTTCATCTCAAAACAATAGCCAAATGATCGCTCTGACTAGTGACGATGTATTTGTTTTTAATATTTTATAGTTTGCCTGTCGATTGTCAATGGTATAATAAGTAGAAGTAAAGTAAAGTAAAGTAAACAGCCTGTAAATTTCCCACTGCTGGGCTAAGGCCTCCTCTTCCATTAAGGAGAGTGTTTGGAACATATTCCACCAGGCTCCAATGCGGGTTGGTGGATGCAAATGTGGCAGAATTGCGATGAAATTAGACACAGGCAGATTTCCTCACGATGTTTTCCTTCACCGCCGAGCACGAGATGAATTATAAACACAAATTAAGCACATATATATAGTGGTGCTTGCCCGGGTTTGAACCCGAAATCATCGGTTAAGATGCACGTGTTCTAACCACTGGGCCATCTCAGCTCAGCTCAATAAGTAGTATTATAGAATAATGAATGAATGATATAACATTTGTTCCAATCACTTCTGTCGATACGTTTCATAAATAACCATAACTAAACACAATTACTAACAACAACATAACACGATAAATCAAGTACTTCTAAGAATTTCACGTTTTCAACAATTTAATCGTAGGAATTAGTAACTTAATCGTCTCACGTCTGTGCTACTTTAACGATCCAGAGCATGGAACAACCGATCTATTATAAACTTCTGCAAAGAAAACTTTCTAATACGTAGAGCGTTATATCCAATAATAACTTTCATTCATATGTCCGAAACTAATATGTTTTCTTTTATTACCATACTCGGCCCTTTTTTATTACTGGTCACAAAAAATAATCCGAATCCATTACAGGTTTTCCCGAGGTATATGACATACCATAACCTAAAAATTATTCCCTATGTACCTATATACTACACTCATCCAAATATTAGCTTCATTGAAAGAACGTAAAAAAAGATGAAAGAAATACGAAATTAAAAAAAAAGGTATACTGTATTAATACTAAAATATACTGTATCCTTTTTTTAATCGTAAATGCGTAAAACAACGAACCTTCCTATTAAACAAAATAACTATTAGACGACAATGCCATAAAGATTTAGCCATACATATTTTTTTTACTTTACAAAGATTTGAATTCTTAGCATTATAGACTCGTATATTGTTCCCAACTTAAAAGGAGACTTCATTGTAACAATAAATAATTATATTTCACGTAGTAACAAGAAAATAGTAACTCTTCTGGTAATTATAAAACAATGATGACATTATTTTGACATTTAATATAGGTTTCCCAAAACAAGATTATGTTTCTTCCTATTCTCTGAGGACGTGAATTTGCCTTTTCCTTCATCCGATAAGCCAAAGCGCTTCAAGTTGAATAATTATTGGCTGATGAGCTTACTCCCAATTAATTTCCGCGTATTTACTCACTTGGCAAGCAATTTTTGATCGGACAAAGTTAAGCATATAAATTAAGCATAGCAGATTAATCCGCCGTAATTAAACTAAACGAAATTTACTAACCTAATAGAACTTTATTTACACCAAGGAAAATATTTCCAAATTTCCGAGAATTAAATTATCTTTGATTAACCTTTTATAAATTCTTTTTTATCGTTACTTCTGTTGGATATTCTTAATAAACTTATATAATTGTATTTAAACGAACAGAAAAAAAAACAAATGTAAATGAAAGTAATTTATGCAAAAATCTAAACTCGAAATATAGTCGATCGATTGACGATATGTCGACACATTTTATAGTAAAAATAAACCACAGTGTCAGATCCTGGGTGCCGGCTGTGCGTACTCATTTTCACTAACACACATCATCATCCTCCCATCCCTATCTGACGTCATCTCAAAAGTAACATTCTTTCCAGCCATAACATCTTTCATACCATCATACATATCATACAATCCAGCCATCGTTTCATTGGTTGTCCCCTGTATATCCATCCACAATCATACTCAAGACCTTCCTTACAATATGTTCCTCATTCCTCCGCATAACATAATATCCATTTTCACTAACATACATCACTAATATCGATAAAGTAATATCTTCCGAAATATCAAATCCCATTATAAATAATGAGTTATTTGAAGTTGAAATATGGTTTTGAATTTCCACGAGAAATTGTTCAGATGAAATCTCACATAAACAAATCCGCAGCTTTATTAGGAGCAATAATGTGTCGTATATAGAATTTCAAGGATTTAAAATTAACTCGAAAGACTTAATAACAGTGTTGATCTTCTTAAAGCTATCAAAAACTGACAACGATATTATTTTGGAGTATAAAAACTAGGTGAACGACAAATCCACCTAACAGAACACCTAAGACGTCATTTTATAATATGGCCGGATCGTTTGCGAGAAATTTGCGTCAAAAATATTCCGACTTATTTTAATGGAAAATATTTTGAAAGAAGCAAGTAAAGTAAAATTAAAACTAATAAGTCTATTGATATATTTATATATCATGCCAAAAAAACCTACAGTTTACATCTTTTTGTAATTTCAAAACAATTTCTTTTAAAAAATATAATTAAGTAGGATATGATAAGAAGTTATTTTTTCACAACAGTTCGTGGATTAGCCCCGAGGCAGCTTACTAAAAGCCTCTTCGGAAAATTATGTTCTGAGAGTTCTTTATGTGATACGCGTTTTTTAATTAAAAAAATAATGTTTTTACATGTAATTGTTTTGCCATTTTTTGCCAAAAGTTTTTCATCTACGAATTCGTAAATGTTACTGAATTACCATGACCTGGAAACTGTTACTATCAACGCTTATATTTTTCATAAATATAGGTTCTGCTATTCAATAACCCTTATTAATTCAACGTATCTCGAGTAAATTGGGTGTTTTATTAAAAATCCCCCTAGATCCAGATGTAACATATAACGAATATAAGGAAACCTGCTAGATCCAGTAGATCCTCGTTACGCCTTACTTGGAAAAAGAACTTACATTTATATTTGCCGATTTTCAGACACCTTATTAATTACTATAAAATAACTATCTACTATAGTACCTTACATCTGATATTTATTACCATCGTTTAAATTAAAAAAAAACCTCAATTCACTGTTAAGTTGAAAAGAAAGAATCCTTACAAAGCAAATTTATTTGGAAGTCCAAGTTACGGTTGCTACGTGACCACTCTAGGTTGCCTTCCGGTCTAATTAAAGATCACTCGCCCCACGATTGCTCGCAATACGATGATAAAGTTGGAGCTACACATTTATATAATAAAATATGAATGATATACCTATTCACTTTTCTAACTTTTTTTAAACTCAAAAATTGGATTTTTTACCTATTCGCTACCACATAAGTTAATTAGGAATAAAATACACCCTAAATGAATTAAGACTTTTTATTAAATTATTTTACACCGTTTCTTACGTCGCCTAAAACCCGACAGTTATGAAACATTATTTCGAATTCTAAAAACACATTTACGTCGTTGAAAATATAATGAAACAACGGTCACTTCTGAAAACTCATTCATTACCAAACATATCTTCTATTTTGTCTGTTAAATTTTAATAATTGGAATAAACAGTGATTGGTACAAACCACACAACTATTGATTCGTAGGTGAATTGGGCCTATTTTATTAGTCCTATTACCGTTCGGTCCTTGCTTTTAGTAAACAGCTTGAAAAAACTCATTTTTAAAAAGGTTTTAGAGAAATCTTCTTTTAAATGACCGTTGAAATGGGCCACTGACGCTTATTACACAACTTTAAGGAACTTGTTTGTATGCAAAACGTTCTTACAAGATTTAAAAAAGACGAACGCGACAAAATTCACAGCGTAAGGCTCTAGCACAATCTGCCCTAAACTAAAGTATAGCGGTACAGAAAAACACTACTAATATTATTTATATTAAAATATTAATATAAAAATACCACCCAGATAACTTACATCATCTCTCATTATTTTTAAATCGCTAACGACCGTCAGGAACTGTATTTTAAATAGTATAGTACGTAGTTATCGGTATCCCTAAATAATATTATTAGTATTGATTTTGACAAACGCCGTATGTTAAACAAAAAAGCAAGCAAAAATGTTTACAAACCTCTGTAAAAGGTTCAACAGATTTAACATTTATTCAATAACGTGGATTACATAGAAACGTGTAGGTACTCGTAGTTACCCAAATGCTAATTTGTAACAATGAATTCCAATGAACTTTTTGTTTTTAAAACGAAATTTTGTAACAATACGCACACGTACATTTTTATTTCAAGTTTTGTATGAATAATATATATTTATTTTTAGCAACAATATATTAATGTTTTTTGTATTCAATATTTTTTATGCTTATTATCTAACCTTAGATTAATGTATGTGTCTAGATAGAATATCTACTGAGAAAGCATCGCAAAAGTAGTGTGTTAATAGTGCCCAACAACTGGCCACGCATAGGCCTATATCGTACCGGTAAAGATGTATGAAGTTTCGCATGTGTCAAGCGCCACACACACACCAAGAGAATAAACTGGCCTCACCTATTTTAATTATTTTTAGTGCGAAGCTTTATCTAGACATATAAATAATTTCAGAAAATATATCAGTTAAAAATAAATCGAATTACGTTTGAACTGATTTTCTACACTGGCGACACTAGTCATAATAACCTTTTAACAATATTATACATAAAAAAATAAATCCATAAGTTCTATTACAGGATAATGATGATCTGAAATTACATATGTTCACAGTTCAGTTTCTTTACACAAAAATAATAACAAGTATAACAAGTATAGTTTGAGCAAAAAAACCTTTGTCAGTTTTTAAATTCAATCCTTTATCAAGTCTTAAACTCTTAGTACCTTTTGGAACTAAATATCAAATCATTGCAACATGTCATTCTCGATCGGTAAAGCAGATTATCGCTCATACTGAGCACACGAAAATAGATCTTAAGGTGACGAACCTTTTCTCACCCCGACTGTACAAAAAACTACAAATTATGCGAGAAGTAAATGTAAATTGTAATAAAAAACACGTATAAAACGTGTTTACCGGCAATAAACAGTAAATAGCATCAAATTAGGGTAAGAAATTATTTATCAAATATAATCGTAAGCCTCGATAATTGGTTAATATCCAATTACGACAATTGTGCTAGAGTTCAGAGATAATAAGGCATTAAGTTACTGGATAAATTACAGGAAATCGAGAGAGTCTTTGTTATATGGTTTATCTCGAAATAAATCGGATTCTACAGCTGCAATAAAAGGAAATTAACTGTATTACGTTCTTTCAAGCGGTATAATCCAAATTATTCCCTATAAAAAAATCAGCCTATCAGACAGAACCTATCAGATCGTATGGTAACATCAAGATAGTTTAAATTTTAGAACTACGAATGATATAAATACTCTTAAAAGATAGTCAATAATGGCAATTCATTAATTCAGTAAAATGGCATGGAAAATATGTTTTTATTATATAATTTGTCTTTGTTACCTTACTGTAAAGAATATTAATGCAAAGGGTCTCTATAACCTACCCGATGTTATTTTATTTATTTTCATGGCTTTTATTTGCCGGGCTAGCGGCTTTGTTAGATTGCGGTGTGAAATTATTATTAAGTTGTGCTGAGTTTTGATGAAAATTAGATTGGAAAAGTTTGACGAAATTGATGTTTTAAATAAGTTGGTTATATAAAAAACGATCTGTCCACGTTAGTGCGGACAATCATCAAAGCATAATTTTTTTTTTACTAAATATTCTATCCTTATAAATTGATTTTCTTAATGCAGCTAGCCCAAATAACGAATGAAATGGTGCTAGGTTCTAAATTCTAGAACGTATGCATTATATTTCCTACGTATTTGCTTTTCCGGGAGTAAAATATTGTAAGATCTATAAATCTCAATGGCTGTTCGCCGCAGGACGCTATGTATATTCTTATGATCACTAAAATTATTATGAAACACTGGCGAAATGCTAACATGACGTTCGATAATTGCACAATGCCCTAGTTACAACTTTATGACATTTGATAAAGCATCTTCTCAACGAAGAAGCTTATAAAATATTTACGGAAAATATGAAAGATAGACTGTTATACATAATTGTATCTTAACAATTTTGTGATAAGTTCTTAGACTCAGTTTAAGCGGCTTTTTATTATTCGCCTTCCATATTTAAATATTACATAGTTTTTATCAAATTTTATCCACTTGGTTATTGGCCAAAATGTATTCTACCGCCAAACAGCAATATAATACTATAATAGTATTATTGTGATCTGATTTAAAGTGTGAGTAAGCTAGTGCAGCCCCAAGAGACATAACAATGCGTTCAGAGCACTATTATGACTGCCGCGCTTCTGTAGCGCATCAACGATGTTTGCTCTGGCCAATATGGACAGCTTTGACGCAATCGTTCGGAAGAAGACCGCTTCATTGCTAAACAAAGTGTGTGACAGCAGCCACGGTATACTGAGCGAAATTGCCAACAGCGGAGTCTGTCCGCTGATCGGCCAAATGGCACAGAGAAACTACGTCCTTTTTAATTTTTAATTATTTATTATTGTATAACATAGCTACAAACATAGATATAAGTTTTAAATTATGCCCTATTTACTAACAATTTTATGGATCAAAGTTATCCGAAATAAATCATTTTTATTATTTATTTATTTTTATAACGTCTTAGTTCCCAATTTGATGAAGCGTTAGCGATGTAAGGGATTGGTATTATCTCTTACAGTGTTTATGTGAATAGGCGGTGGTGATCACCTACCATCAGGTGACCCACTTGCCAATCTACCGCCCATACCCAAACTCATATTTCATAGCATAAACATGATGCATAACTGCCGTTCATAATATTATTGTTTCACATAACTTTATCCATTTGTTGACGCCGAGTGTGATACGCTAAAATCCTGTGATATTATAATTAAAATATATAAGAAAATAATTTACTCTTTTAAAGTGAAAAAATAAAATAAAATTAGATATGTATGCTTACATAAATATGTAATTTGAACTTTAGATAACATTTCTAAACGGCGTAAACGTAAGGGACTATCTCGGGAGGCCTAGTGAATAGGTACTTCTAAGCTATTCAAACCGGTAAGCGTTAAGGAATCGATACTGAAAGAAATATAACGTGGGGAGAGCAAACTTTATATTTCTTGTCAAACATATTACTCGTTCCGATGGTAAAATATTGTTTAATACACTTTGCTTAGAGTGGATGCAAAGATGAAAACACTCTCCGATATTATTCTCCATCACAACATCTCAGCTGATAACTAGAAATATTTCTTAAGCATCACTTGTAGTTTATATTTATTTTTTATACACTTAATATTGTAAAACGATTTAGATTATATTTAGCCTTTTATTTATACAGTTTCCTCTTTCTGCATTTTTTTCGCGAATGGTTTTTGTGGTGCTTTTTTGGAAACTTGTATTACATATTGATAACACGTCGCCAAGAAAACATTTATTAACTGCTTGGTAATAACAATCATTTAGCAATAAAATCAATAGTTGAATTAACACCAATAGCGACAGCTCATGTGGGGACGCAAAAAAACAACAAAACATATTATAGACACAGATTATAATAGTAATAGTGTTATCCAATAAATGTACTATTTCTTGGTTGTGAAGTCTCTTACATTCTTATATACCACCACATTGCTGTACATTCGTGCTCATAATATTTAAGAAGTAGGCTTTTCCACTTATCGTTAATTAATTATTAAAAACACATAAAACACATGCCCGGGTTTGATCACGCAACCTTCAACACAATTACTGGAAAATATCACGTGACATATTTTAATTACATAAAAACTTCATATTCTATATTATGAACTAATAACATTAATCTTGAAAGTACAAAGTAATAACAACGATCTATGTTATTTAAACATATATGTTATTTAAAAAGAACTAATTATTCGTGTATCATATGTATCTAATTACTTTTTTATTCCATTTGCTGTCGAAACGCTTGGCCCTTGGAGTAGTGGTGCAAAAAGCTTCATCAAAAGTATAACACCTCGCCTCATTGCCTCCACTGGTGACAGGAGGGCTGGTTCGTTTTTTGCCCAGAGGATCGGAATTGCGATTCAACGGGGAAATGCTGCTAGCATTCTTGCCACCATTCCACGCGGTCAAGATTTATACAGTAACTAGTTTTAGTTCATATTTGTATATATATTTAAGCATTTAATGTTGTTAATTCTTATGTTAATAAATTATTAAAAGTACTAAATGTTTATATTTAAACATAATTATTACATTATTGTTAGAGAGGTTAGATTACGTTATAATTAAGAGCAAAATGGAGAATAACTTTTATGATGAATGGTTGATTTTAGATTGGAAGAACCGATGTCGTAAACGGAATTGATTGTAGAACATTATAAATTAGGAGAAATTACCCGAGGCTGCACGGCTTCTCCCTACCGCAGCCTTTTCTTTAATAGTCATTATATCTATCGTATCTCGTTCCAATATGACATTATCGTCCTTTACTAAATAATAAATTTAAATCTTTAAAGAAAAAAGTAATTTATAAGGCAATGCTTAGTACAAAATTAGTACAAGATTGATCGATCGAAGTAAAACCAAACGTATTAAGATCATAATGTACACCTTTTTTTTAATATTTGAAATATATCTACCTTTATGATAATAAAACCTCAATTTCGCCTAAAATAGCGTAGCGTAGCGGAGTAAAAATTAATTCAAAACAAAAACAGACCATAGGGGAAACTTCGAAAGTTGCAATATTCATCCTGTTTGCGTTTAGAAAGTTTTATAAATCTTATTACTTAGCCCGGGTTCATAATCTTTGTAATTAGATTTTTACAGAAATTTTATCTCGGTTACTCGTGGACGCGGTGGAAGATCAAAGACGGTTGTTTAAAATGGTGTGTTAACAGGGAAAATTGTGGTAAAAATGTTTTGACACATTTATTTGACACTTTTAATCCGATATAAAGTTTTATTACAAAAATAAAAATAAACCAGTGTTTAAACGTATTTCTATAAACATTTTACGTAATAAACAAAGGCTTATCAAATTTTCTTTTAGATTCGGTTTGGACAAACTTTACTTCTATCAATAAAATATTTGAAATTTTTTGGACGAAAGGTGTTCCTAATATGTAAATTTATATACGTTTTCCTCTGTTTGTCAATATAATATAATTCATTCATTTTGTTAAGATTCGGAGCAGCCGCTGCTAGCTGAAACGAACAAACGATCCAAGTATTTGCCCCTTATTCCAATTTATGTATTTGTCCCATTTGCCGTGTTAAATCTTCATTAAAGTATATCACCTTGTCTTCTTTCATCCATCCATCCATTGCATGATTCGAATCTCGATTTACAGGAATGCTGCTAGTGTTCTCACCACCATTCCACGCGATCATGATTTGCATAGTGACTTTTTTAAATTTCGGTGTTTATATAATTAAGGTTTATTATTTTATATTATTATGTGTATAGTAAACAAAGTAATTATTTCTTGTTATACAATAAATTAATTCAATAATTATGTTCGAAATTCGACGAATGAGCGAACGCTAGCTCGTACTTTTGAAATGACTAATTTGGGCAAAAACCGCCTCTCCCATTCCAATTAACAATTTACCACCACGCGCATTCATTAGTGTGGATAGTGACCATTGCGTAAATTGAAAATCGAATGATACCATAAACATCATTAATAATTTTATTTTCATATGGAAACTCCATCGTGAATTTCAATCGAAATGATTACGGATAACTAGTACAACTTTCACACATACGATATGTATTTTATCTCGAAATAAAAATATCTAATTAACACTAAATTTTAAAATAGTAAGACAGTATTATATATACAGTATTTTGTTTGTTTCTTTTTTTGTAAACATCTACAAAATTTTAGAAGTACCTATCGTCGGTACTTCTCAATACTAAGTTTAGTATAACTGTTATGTTTGGTTGGTATTGTGCTGGCTTGGTCGGTCACTCGGTTCGTAGCGGTTTCTCCGAATGTGTTGACTGATAAACTCATATTCCAAAAACCTTCCAAAATAAATATTAATAAAACGTTTCATAATCAACATGCCACTGATCTTGAGGATTAAAATGCGTTTCTTATTGACCATTCAAACCTGAACATAATAATACAAGACAAGTAGCGCTGATCACAGTAGATTTTACATATGTTAGCCTGCCAGGCTTCTACAAAACCATGCCACAAAGTAATTTTCCTTTCTAGAAGTAAAGTGTTCTTATCAGAAGAAGAATTAGTTCTGTTCTACGTAAATGGAATTAAATATCAAATAAAACTTACTGCCCGTGGACGTGCTTGTACAGTCGGGGTAAGAAAAGGTTCGTCACCTGAAGATCTATTTTCGTGTGCTCAATATCGGCGATAATCTGCTTTACCGATTGAGAACGACATATTGCGTCTCAATGTCATTATAAGTCACGTCTAGCAAAGAGTACCTACTATGTCATTTTTTATTATTTATATATATATATATATACAAAACCGTACAGTATATGTATCAAAAACAATACGAGAATACTTTAACAAATATGTTTTTTACAAATTACCTTTTACACAATAATATACTGGATCAATCAAGGGGCTCGTATCGCTTCTTTCTTTTGATTGTTGGGGCAAGGGCACCGTAGCTGACACCGGCTCCAAATATGCCAATAACTATAACTACATTATATAATCGTAAATCGACTTTTAAGTAGTCTAATATTTTTCATTTCATTTTACTTAGGAGGACTCTAAAAAATATGTTGAATACGCAATTATTTTTATAACTTTTTCGTGCATATTCATTTGTTTTAAAATAGTGTTTTGTTTGAAGTCGGTTTTTCTTTTTGTTAAAATTTTTATTTATTCACAATCATATTACAACTTCAGTATATAATCACTATATTTTAGTACACAAATTATTTATTTTATACAAAGATATTCAACATTTAGGAATTGCGTATGAAAATTTACGGAGCAACGATTATATTATATTTAGGTCAAGAGCAGTTTAATAGCGGGTTTTGTAAACAGAATGCAATTGTTATTTGTTTCCCTCGTAATACGCATTATATTATTAGAACAAATAAGTAGTTAATTAAGTATTGATTTATATATTTATATTATTACAAGGTATTTGTTGTCATTGATAAAATGTAAGGGAAATACGGATAAAATGACATATATGGACAAAATGACATTGACCTTATTTAAAAACTGGCGAGTTTTAGATACTTCTCCGGGACTGTATCATATAAAGGGAACCATATTTAAAATCCTGTGAGATTTTGAGCGCCATTGTGACAATCGCATCGCCGTAAACAGTTCAAACGTGTTTCGCGCCTTTGAAAGTTTATTTTACCTCTAATAATTTACTAGAAAATAGGCGATAACCAGATTGGTTATCGCCTATTTTCTAGTAAATTATTTGTTGTTATTTGTAATAATTTATATTAAAATCGATGAACTGTTCCAGTTGTTTCATGAAAGAATTATGTTTTATTCGTTTTTGTTTACGTTTGGACAAAATGACATACATATACAATGGACAAAATGACATACCATGTCATATTATCAACAACCTCGTTTTTTTTCCGAAATTGAATATCAGTTAGTAGAACACATACATTTTTTAGAAACATGACTTTTTGGTTTGACGCGTCCATCATTCCAAGAGCTTGCCTTTGAACCCAAAAAAATGCTTTCAAATACCCTTTCAACAAGGACAAGAAACGTGCAGGAAAACGTGCAGGTGCAAGAATGACTTAAAGGCTGTTTACGATGTGTTTCTTGTTTCCTTTGGGCTCATGCGTCATGTGCTGATGTCCCAAAGAAGACCACAAACAGTTTATTTGTGAACTGTGTTCTTAAGAATTAGTATATCATTTTGTCCGTATAATATGTATAGCATGGTTTTTGTGATTACTTAATTTTTTTCCTAATATACATTTTATTATAGTTCCTACTTAATTAAAAGACTGTTTTACTGATTGTCAATAAAATAAAGATCACCAAAATCGATTGAGACTGATTATGATAGTATTCAATAAATAAATATGATTAAAAAACAAAACACCATGTCATTTTGTCCGTACTTCCCCTACCACGTTGTTGCAGTGTATCGATCTGTTTACGAAGGTTTAATTAATTAGTTGCTAGCTTACATTAATTAAATAATATAATGTATATTTTTTCTTACATTAGCCGTGTAACAAATAAGGATCATAACAGCTTAGGTTCTTTGGTTGGCAGCGCATTGGCAGTATGACGAGTGGTTTTAAATTCTTGCAATATCTTTGTATTCTGCACTGCATGAGATCTTGAGAGTGTCTTACAATTGCCTAAGTCCTTCTCTCCAGTTCTGAATTGTCGTTTTGGAGCATCACGCTGCAAACGCGGTTTGTTCGATTCTTGTGACCGATTTTCGTTCTTCATTGTCGACCAAAAAGTGAATTGTAAAAAAGCACATATAGATTCTTAGGTATTGTTGATTTTAAAAGCAGCTTAACTCAACTCTTTACATACACATATTGAATGACTAATGTTCGTGAGTATATTTATTCGCTAGTTAGATGTCTACTGTAAGTTAAACATAATGAATGACATTGTTTAAAAGTACAAATTATTTATATGTATAAAAGCTTGCACTATCGATTTCAATTGAAGAGTTGCTGTTAAATAAATAAATAATTTATGAACCATTAATCTTACGGATATAAATGCTCATTGCTATTTATAGAGGAATATTAATTAGCGCCTTTCTAAAACGTTCTCTTTTCAAGAGCAACTCAATTCAGAAAAATGCTGTTTTGTTCAGTTCAGGGGGAAAATCTGCTAACTCATAACGATAATTCAGATCGTAACTGAGTTTCAATATTACTTATATTGATTATACCAACAATTAGGAGTATAATTCGCTGTGTTTGTAGAATAGATGACGTCTAAATGGCAACGATTGTTCAATTCAATTGTCAATTTGTTAGTAGACTTTCGGCCCAGCTCAGTTCAGGTCAGGGTCGGATTTGAAGGATTAAAGGCCGCGGGGCTGAATTGTAATATTCAAGAATATTTTTTGGTTTTTCACATTATTTCATTGATTCAGTGCACTTAGATTTGTCAAAAAAATAAACGTATCGAGGAGATGATTTACTTATATATAAACATAATGTTATAATTATTGATAGAATTGTAGGTAAGTCATTAATTTATGTAAACATTTAGGTACTGATATAATTTTGTCAAACCTGTAAAAAGTGATAAAAAAGGTTTGTATGTCAAATATTTTTTTAATAAAAATTCATAGTGAATTAATAGTTAGCAAGAGAATAAAGTATTACAAATATTTGGCTTTACAAGTGCATATGTGCCTGTATACCTACCTAGATCACAGATTTGCAATCACGAGTGCTCAACCCTGTAGGTATGTACGTTTAGGTACTGTCGACGTGCATTAAAAAGTGACTCGAGTTTCCAAGATGTCTTAGTGTGCGTTACATGGCTAATGTAAGAAAAAATATACATTATATTATTTAATTAATGTAAGCTAGCAACTAATTAATTAAACCTTCGTAAACAGATCGATACACTGCAACAACGTGGTAGGGGAAGTACGGACAAAATGACATGGTGTTTTGTTAAACATAATTCTTTCATGAAACAACTGGAACAGTTCATCGATTTTAATATAAATTATTACAAATAACAACAAATAATTTACTAGAAAATAGGCGATAACCAGATTGGTTCGTTATTCTTTTATTATTCGTTTTATTCGTTTTTGTTTACGTTTGGACAAAATGACATACATATACAATGGACAAAATGACATACCATGTCATATTATCAACAACCTCGTTTTTTTTCCGAAATTGAATATCAGTTAGTAGAACACATACATTTTTTAGAAACATGACTTTTTGGTTTGACGCGTCCATCATTCCAAGAGCTTGCCTTTGAACCCAAAAAAATGCTTTCAAATACCCTTTCAACAAGGACAAGAAACGTGCAGGAAAACGTGCAGGTGCAAGAATGACTTAAAGGCTGTTTACGATGTGTTTCTTGTTTCCTTTGGGCTCATGCGTCATGTGCTGATGTCCCAAAGAAGACCACAAACAGTTTATTTGTGAACTGTGTTCTTAAGAATTAGTATATCATTTTGTCCGTATAATATGTATAGCATGGTTTTTGTGATTACTTAATTTTTTTCCTAATATACATTTTATTATAGTTCCTACTTAATTAAAAGACTGTTTTACTGATTGTCAATAAAATAAAGATCACCAAAATCGATTGAGACTGATTATGATAGTATTCAATAAATAAATATGATTAAAAAACAAAACACCATGTCATTTTGTCCGTACTTCCCCTACCACGTTGTTGCAGTGTATCGATCTGTTTACGAAGGTTTAATTAATTAGTTGCTAACTTACATTAATTAAATAATATAATGTATATTTTTTCTTACATTAGCTATGTAACGCACACTAAGACATCTTGGAAACTCGAGTCACTTTAATGCACGTCGACAGTACCTCAACGTACATACCTACAGGGGTATGTACGTTGAGGTACTGTCGGAGCACTCGTGATTGCAAATCTGTTATCTAGGTAGGTATACAGGCATATATGCACTTGTAAAGCCAAATATTTGTAATACTTTATTCTCTTTCTAACTATTAATTCACTATGAATTTTTATTAAAAAAATATTTGACATACAAACCTTTTTTACCACTTTTTACAGGTTTGACAAAATTATATCAGTACCTATATGTATACATAAATAAATGACTTACCTACAATTCTATCAATAAGTATAACATTATGTTTATATATAAGTAAATCATCTCCTCGATAAGTTTATTTTTTGTCAATCTAAGGGCACTGAATAAATGAAATAATGTGAAAAACCAAATTTATTCTTGATTTTTACAATTCAGCCCCGCGGCCTTTAATCCTTCAAATCCGACCCTGACCTGAACTGAGCTGGGCCGAAAGTCTACTAACAAATTGACAATTGAATTGAACAATCGTTGCCATTTAGACGTCATCTATTCTGCAAACACAGCGAATTATACCCCTAATTGTTGGTATAATCAATATAAGTAATATTGAAACTCAGTTACGATCTGAATTATCGTAATGAGTTAGCAGATTTCCCCCCTGAACTGAACAAAACAGCATTTTTCTGAATTGAGTTGCTCTAGAAAAGAGAACGTTTTAGAAAGGCGCTAATTAATATTCCTCTATAAATAGCAATGAGCATTTATATCCGTAAGATTAATGGTTCATAAATTATTTATTTATTTAACAGCAACTCTTCAATTGAAATCGATAGTGCAAGCTTTTATACATATAAATAATTTGTACGTTTAAACAATGTCATTCATTATGTTTAACTTACAGTAGATATCTAACTAGCGAATAAATATACTCACGAACATTAGTCATTCAATATGTGTATGTAAAGAGTTGAGTTAAGCTGCTTTTAAAATCAACAATACCTAAGAATCTTTATGTGCTTTTTTACAATTCACTTTTTGGTCGACAATGAAGAACGAAAATTTTTTTTTTTTTTTTTTAATTTATTGACTAAAAACGTTTTTTGTTACAAACGATTAGAATACAAATAGACATTCCACTTAAACCTGTATGGTTTCTGTGTGGAAGCCGAGTTCTTATACTAAGATTTAACTATTAATTAATGCTAGTACCTACTGCTTACAATACTACAACTTTATATTTTCTTATTATTCATATTTTTAATTGAATTTATGAAATAAGTTTTAAGTATATTTGTGGGATTTGAATTATTCATGTACTCGTCGCATATTTGAGTAGGGAGATTATTTAATATTACAGGTAACATATACTTATATGTTCTGGTGCCGTATTTATTGCGGAACCTGGGTAGTTCAAACACGTTTACGTTATTGAACTGCCGCAGACGATCATTCCTGGTTAAACGCTTTATTTGTAAATCGGTCACAAGAATCGAACAAACCGCGTTTGCAGCGTGATGCTCCAAAACGACAATTCAGAACTGGAGAGAAGGACTTAGGCAATTGTAAGACACTCTCAAGATCTCATACAGTGCAGAATACAAAGATATTGCAAGAATTTTAAACCACTCGTCATACTGCCAATGCGCTGCCAACCAAAGAACCTAAGCTGTTATGATCCTTATTTGTTAAACTACACTGGGTCGCTCGTTCACGACCAAACCGCTGAACTGAATTTGCTGAAATTTGGTATGAAGCCAACTTGAACTCCAAGAAAGGACATAGGCTACTTTTTTACCTAACACATGAAAACCAACACCCTAAAACGCAAGGGAAGCCGCGGGCGACAACTAGTCCTTAATAAGAAAAAACACTAAAATGTAAATAGGATTTTTTTTTTAGTATTAAATTCAATTTAAAATTGCATCCACTATTGGAACTAATCAAACACATAAATATTTTCCCACAGAAAATACCTACCTTTTAACAAGTTAGGCATATTTCTAACAGAAACGTATTGTTATAACAATGTCAAAGTTACGCAAAGTACTTGTATGTAATTAAGCCCAAGGCGCTGTTCAACGAACAGACTGAGAGATCTGTTTCCGTAACAAAATAATTCAAATTTGGGGAAGAATAATCCAAATTGGTTTTGTATTTACGCACCCTGAAGTAAGTTGGTAAGAAAAAACTGCCCTAAGGCTCTAGTTTTTTCGTTATAAACTGTCATAGATTAAAAATATATATTTAAATTTAATAAAATAGGATTATTGTTATTAAAAATAAAGTTTTAATATGATCTTTATCTGACTTCTATCAAGTTATCCGTTTCTATTAAATTCTGCACATATTTTTATCTTTGCCGATTCATAAATTGAAATCATTTGTAGAAATTACATTATTAAAAAATATACTATATAATAAAAGATTATATTGATGATTATAATGTGACTGGAATCTTTATTTAAGCCATTTAAACTAAATAAATACTTAAAACTACAACATAGGTATCTATTCCCATCGTCACGGTAGCATGCGTAAGCGATCCCGTCCGCCGTAAGACGGAGAGGGTACCGCTGGTTTTTTAGTGGGTAAACCCGGTGTGCTTGGGCGTACTCGGCGTTCAGGGCTCCGGGGAGTCCCACACACCCCCCCACTTTCCATCACGTGGGGGAAGCGCGTAATGCGTTTTTCCAGCGAGAGAAAAAAAAAAGGTATCTATTCCCATTCTAAAGCATCGAAAAATCACACCACCTCGAAAACCCATTCAATGTAATCACTCTGAACAGTCTGTGATCATCTTGCAAATGAAGATACTAATATGTGACGGGGAACAGTCAACGACCTACGTTCTATTTCCATATCACAATCGTCTTTTAGATCCATGGTGACCTAATAACCTGAATACTTAAACTTACTGACATAGTATGTTCCGTAAAGTAAGACCTTCGGTATGTGTGTGGAGTAAAGGTAAACAAACCTTGAACTTACATAATCCATCCTTTTTACTAAAGCTCTATGCGTAGGTTTCTTGTGCAAAAAACATTTTTTTTATCTGTATACATTTCTTAATTTGATATAACAACAATATACCCTTATTTTTATTATATTTGTTAACTATAACTACTTTTACACACTTTATGTTTAGGTACTGTCAATTGACGATCTAAACCAATATTCATAATATTTTTTACAGTGCTATAATATATACATACATGATATATATGTCAAGGGTAAAGTATTTTACACCGTGAGTGCACAATATGTCCGATTAATTTGCTGTTTCAATCTTTTATACCCGATCTGGGAGATCACTCTAAGTGACAACCATAATTTATAATATTTATAAAAACGCCCTACGTGGAGTTGGGAGGATATGAGCGACTCGTCAATACCCCGGTACATACAACGGAGTACTCACTAAAAAACTAGTTGTACCCTCTCCATTTTTCTGCAGAGGTCACGGATTCTTTCGCATCTTACCGTGACGCAATAACGAAGTCCCAAAGGGGAATTCCCGGGCTACTGATATCCTACGGCGCATATAGAGGCGGGAAAGAAGGTGAGCGTGTGTTATCTGACCTCAAGTGACCTATTTATTTATGTGACCATAAATAATTGATTACTTGACCTACCTTGGATAGGTTGAACATACAAAAACAAAATTGTCATCAAAAACAAACATCTGCAACTCTGTTTGTTTGTATTAGAAAGACGTTAAGGAAAATTAAAACCAAACAACCGTTTTGGAATTTCTTTGTAGTAGTGGTTGAATATATACATATATACATAATGTACACTAACAAAGAGTCGAGATGGCCCAGTTAGAACACGTGCATCTTTACCGGGTACACATCCAGCCAAGCACCACTGAATTTTCAAGTGTTTAATTAATGTTTGTAATTCATCTCTTGCTCGGCGCAAAGCAAAACATCGTGAGTAAACCTGCATGTGTCTAATTTCATAGAAATTCCGACACATGTGTATTCCATCAAGCCGCATTGGAACAGCGTGGTGGAATATGTTCCAAAAAAACTTTCTCCTAATTTATGATTATAATTCGTCGGTGAAGAAAAACATCGTGAGGAAACCTGAATATGTCTTATTTCATAGAAATTATTCCACATATATATTCCACCTACCTGCATTGGAACAGCGTGGTGGAGTATGCTGCAAACCTTCTTCTCAAAGGGTAAGGAGGCCTTAGCCCAGCAGTGGGAAATTTACAGGCTATTAATTAAAAACATGCATAACCACTTGTTATAAATATTGTTAAATTACAATTTTGAGATATATTATCACAAAAACTAAAATCAAACTGACACAACTTATCATTAAGTGCTGGTTAATGATTTTTTTTTTAATATTATGGTTTCCATTGCAATTAAGACGGTTATTTCGACCACAATGTTCAGTCTCTATTTAGTCTTCTCCAATGCACATGAAAATGGCGAAATAATCATTGCTTTCCACAAAACAAAAAACAATTATTTGATTTACACTTGTTGGTTAACAATTACTTTTAATTTTTTTATGTGAGTAAAATAAATTAAAAAAACACATTCTTTCATAATTATTATAATTCTATAGACATACAAATTTTAATATTCCTATAAACTTTACACTATTTTTTTTAAATTGACATATATAACTAGGCTAAGCCTTCACGTTTTTTCCATTCTTCTTTAAGTTGAGCTCTTTTTTTCTTTTTATAATCTGCTTTTTTATGTTTATCTGCTTCTAATCTTTTTTTCTGTGCTGCCACACTGTCCTCACCATTGATGACTGCATCTAATTTCGAAACTAACATTTCTCGCGCCATTTTTCTGTTGTCATCTTGGGATCTACTGACATGACATTTTACAGTCAACCCTAAAAAAATTAATTATGTTATATTTTAATAAAAATGTTTAAAGGTACATATATTAAAGGAATTACACACAGAATTTTATTGCATCAACAATGCAGCATCTATATAGTCTCTTATTTAATAGTATAAAAAATATATTTTATAAAATATAAATTTTAAATCCTTATTAAACTAATCAAGTGGGATATTGAATAAGATAAATAATAATTGAGAGGCAACTTTACTATGCGACTGTTTTATTTATTTTAAAAATGGTATCAATCTCCCATACTATTAAGCTTAAAGCTAGTACTTAAAGTTCACAAGGACACAAAATCCAATTTGTCAGGATCAAGCTGTAAATCTTTTCATCTCTAGGTGGTCTATTGATGCCTTCTTATTTTGAACATTTAAGTAAGTCTTTCTAAATAGATCTCTATCATAATGGATACTTGTAATAATTCATTTAATTAAACATTCAACAATTCTGATAAAGACTTTTTAATAATGGAAAAAAATATTTTTACCTACATGTTTAATAAGCAATAATCGTTAAGAAGATAAATTACCAGAGGGTATATGTGTCAGAACAACACAGTTAGCATTTTTATTCACAGCAGAACCGCCTGGACCACTTCCTCTAACAAATTGTTCCGACAAGTCACATTCATTGATTTTTGGAACTTTAGAATAGTCTATAGTGTGCTTTGATGCTATACATATATTGAATAATGCTCTACTTCTTTGGATTAACAGGCAAGTCCCTATACTCTGCATTTTAGACAATGGAACCACGTTGAAGCAAGGCTTCTCCTTTCTGAAAAACAAAAATAAAACATACCTGCATAATCAATTATATATTATATCTTGAATGTTCTCAAAAAAGTATTACATGATAAAACAACAATGTTTTCTAATAAATAGTGATGTTTTCTAATCAATTTAAAGTAATATTTATGTACCAACTCAAATAATTTTAGAATAATTTTTTTTAACAATATGCTGACTTGTGAAACTTTAAAATACAATTTGTAGCGATGCCAATATTTATAAATCAATTACAATTATATTTTTGGCAGCAGTTTAAGGAAGCTATGTTATGCAACTGTATGATTATAATAGGAGCGTCTATCAACAAATGCAACTTATTATTACATGATAAATAATATTAAATGAAAATCTGGAAAAAACTGAACACCTGCCCATCTTGGACCACGAACTGAAACCATAACATCAAACTCAAAAATGCAGAACCGTTTGAAGTGGCTCTTAATTGTGGCAGGCCTATCTCCCGAAGTGAACTTCTAACCTTTGATGAATTAATGAATGGAAGAATAGTTACACTGAATACCTTAAGTGCGTATTGGATATCCTCGGGTTTACTTAAACTTTTATTCTGTTTAAATTCGCTTGATATCCTCTTCTTGTAGTATGTAACATCCGTAAACCGCAACGACTTGGAATACAGCATTAGATTCTTATATAATTTCAAAATTTCTGCTTTAGATGCAGACATAGTTTTATCCCAAACATAAAATGTTCACTTTGCATTAATATATAGTCGTATCAGATAAACCAAAAACATAACCTCTTAATCATAATACAATAACAATTATTCAACTTTAGATTTCAGCAGCTGTCAAAATTAATCACAGAATACAAACCGGTAAAGACTATGTTATTGTCATGTCGCCTCTACACATTATATCTACCTACTACGGGACCTACGATATGTTCTGTTAAATTAGAGGGAGGGAGATTAATGGTGACACTTTTTTTTCAATATTACATTAGCTTTTCGATGAAGTTTATTTTTGTTCGTTTCAAAATTTTATACAGCTATAATTAAAATATATTCAAATTTAGAGTGACGAAGAATAAACAACGAACAATTAAATTAGTATATGTAAAATTTGTGATGTATCATATGCAAAATTAGAAAGATTTTTAGATAAATTTTAAGTACAGATCACAAACACCCTAATTAGAAAAAATTAACATTCAATTTCGATGTGTTAGAGTGTGCGTGGAGATGGAAACTTATATAAAATATTCCAAGCAATGATAATCGTATTATTAGTAGGATTTATTATCAGTTTTATGTTTTTAAATTTCATATTCTTGAATAATAATTAACTAATATATCGTAACAAAACTTACTTAAACATTTTAATTGATAAATTTGTTATAATAATGGTAATTAAATCTATTTGTTTTCATAATATTAATAATTTTGACACCAATGATATTCTAATAAACAGATATGTTATATCCATACTATACAACAGAAAATAGTGTGCCGCGCCAGGGAACGTTTATTTTATATTTCGTAACAAGTAAAAAGGATAGCTTGATAAAAACAATAAGTAAAAGGGATAACAAGATGTTTTAATTACGCAAAACGTATTACTACATAATTATGATGTTATATAACGTGTTACTACGGAAAACGACTAAAGGCAAACGTCCCAATTAGGACGTTTTCTAGTCTTCTCTTTTTGCGCGTTAATGACATATCTGTTTACTAGAACATCATTGTTTGTTACAAAAATAAAATGCATTTTATTTTATTCATTTCAGTATTGTTATATATTTTATATTTAACTTTATAAGAAATATTAGATGCATGTTTTGATGAACTATAAAAAGAAATACAATAATCATGTATTTTTATGTAACGAATTCGTAATAGTAATTTTAAAACATGCTTTGTTATAATATTATATACCAGACAGAAGAAAGTATTTATATTTTTTATTGTGTTTAAAAAATAATACTCAAAATCGAAAGCATATTAATAGGAAATAAAAATATTCCTTTGGAAGCAACAAGGGAATTCCCTTTTCCTGACATACTTACACACTGACGAAATAGAAAGATTAGCAAGAAGAACGTTCGGAAATTTCGTGTCGTATCCTTAAAAAAAATGATAATAAGATAATATATTATGATAATATAACAATAACCTTATATTAATATTTTTATTTAATATTTCTCATTATTTTGCTCTTTTGATATAATTTACATGACAAGCTTATAATATTTTAAAGTACTGATTACTAAACGTGGCCTTACAGCAATGAAAACGTAGGTAATACGTACCGTCAACCAGTGTTTTTATTTTTAAGCAAAGAGTACATATATAAAGTATTTTTAAGTTGCAAGTGATTTTGTAAATAGTTAAATACTTCAAACAGTAGTTCCAAACTTTATAATAGTGTTTCATAGTTAAACGTATATATTTTGTAATTGTAATAAAGATTTATTTACCTAGAACAATATTTAATTTGATTCTAATTATTAATATCGGCGCTAAATTAGGTTGAAAATGCTACATTCAGATACTGTATCTCAGCCTGTGGATAACTTATTTACGAATATAAATAATATCAGCATTGACATTTTATCAGAATTACAAAAAGATGTGAATCCTTATGATATGGTCTCCTTGGTGTTCCTTTTATATGATACTCCTGATACAGCACTTCAAAGATTGATTTTATATCAAAGAGTTTCAAAAGATGTTGAGGCCAATAATATGAACTTGCTATATGACTGGGCACTTTATGCACAGTCTCGATCAACCTGGAGATACGAGTTTTTAGAAGCTCTCGCCATTTGTAGACTTTACAAAGTGATCAGAAAATTGGGCTTCAATGTGTCAAACGTGAAAAAGCATTACTTGCCAGATAACATTTATGTCACAGCCTACATAGACCCCATAAAGAAGGCTTTGTATAAAATATGTGAAAATATGACATTGGAACATTTGTCAAAGTTTAAAAGGACATTAAGTTCTTACAAAATAAATATCTCAGAGCATGATATGTGTGAAATTATCTTCTTGGAACTTATGAGTCAAAAATTTATAATATTAGGACAATATGACAAACAAACAAAGAAGTACAATGGTGACTATGACATTGAAAAACTGGCAGTAATATTTGATAACTTAAGCCATTTTGACAAATATGCATTAATTCTAAGAGAAATAAAGAACCAGATAAACAGCCAAAACAATCTGAATTCTTCAAAACAAATGAGCAGTGTGGATAATAAACTTACTTCCCGAGTAAATGACTCTCTAATCCAGAGTAAAATAACTGTTAATGATTTTAAAGAAACATTTGAGTACTTCAATCAGTTGCAATTAGAAGAGGAACCCAATTCAATCTTTAAATCAGATAGAACTAAATTAGACATAGATGCTTATCCCTTAAAGAACTTAAAACGTATAGGTGTATGTTGTATTATAAATCAAGAGAAATTTCATCCATCAAAAGATAGTATCAAGCAAAGAACATCTACAGTGTTGTCTGATCGTTTAGGATCCACATATGACCTTATTGCATTGGAAGAGACAATGACCTCATTAAATTTTGAGGTAATAAGTAAATCTAATTTGGATCAAATTGAAGTATATCAATTTATAAGAGAAGTAATTAAGAATCATATTTACCCTGAAGATAGTGTATTTATGCTTTGCATACTATCTCATGGTGTAAGGGGTCACGTGTATGCAGCTGATTCGACCAAAATAAAAATTGAAGATATACAAAATTTATTAGACTCTGATGAAGCAATTCAACTTCATGGTATACCTAAAGTCTTAATCATTCAAGCATGTCAAATTGAATCTGAACCAGACATCTATAGCAAACTAGTAGCTGACAGTCCTAGATCAGGTTTCTACTTGAAAAAGTCACACTTTCTTATATTCTGGGCAACAGCTCCCTCATATGAAGCTTTCAGAAATGAAGAAAAAGGGTCATTATTTATACAATCCTTATGTTTCCTCATTAAGAAAAGAGTCGAGCATGAGCAAATAAGTGACATCTTTACCAAAGTCACAGATTATGTTTCACATCTATGCACTTTTCTACAGCAACATCAAGTCCCTTTTATTGAAACTACATTAAGAAAAAAACTATATTTAGCTGTACCTCATTAATTTATAATTAAAATAATCTGCTTTCTCCTTACTATAAATTTACCTTTCAGTGGGAAAGCAGGTAATTTCAATTTGCAACATAATATAGATATATTTTTATATATGAATATAAATAAATCTATATGTTGCAAACAAAAATTTAAATTATAACAATATTTTGTTAAGATTCATAAAAAAGTAAGGTACAATATTTAAATTAAGGTAGTATTTTCTGTCTATTTGTAAATTTAAAGCAAACCTCTATTGGATTTATTAATTGTATATAATGTATTATAATATTTAATTAACATTGACATATTTATGCCATACTTGAAGTACTAATAAGGAATAGTCAAAGAAGAAAGAATTATTTATTGAGTTTATATTAAAGGCTTTATTATAGGCATATGTTTTATAGCCTACCCTGTAAATTAAGAGATATGAAAACATGCAATATACTCATCACAAGGAAATACATGTATTATATTCTTTAAATGTCAGTGCCAATGTGACTGTGTCTAGGGACTGATGCCATGCAGGCCTAAGGTTGATAGGAGTTGTGATGCAGTGGCTAGGCATTTCATTGAACAGCTATTAAGTTATCTGGGATATATATATATGTTTTAAAACTGGAATTATATTCATATTATTCACAAAACATACTTGTTAAAATTCTGAAATTTGGTGATCCCCTCTGTTTTAGAAAAAAAATAACTATGAATTTGTAGAATATCTGATCAGTGAGGGGTGGTATTTAATATTTATCCATATTGGTTAAGGCCCGGGCACTTAAAAAGCTTTATTGCAAATTAAAGTAGGAATTGAGTAATAAGTGCATAATTTAGGATAATTATATTTGTAGTATATTTGAAATGATTTTGTATATTTTGAAATAAAAAAATAAATTAAGCAATTCTTTCAATGTTTAATGAGATATCAGTTTTTGTAAAGTCCTTTGCAGCAACTTCAAATGCATTTCTTTCTTCATCACTTTTTAGTTTTGACCAGATATTTTCTAGATATAACCGTTGATGGTTCTGTATAAATTTAAAACTGTGCTTTAAGGTGGCACCCACATGGAGAGTTTTTAAACTAACTTCTAATTTACCTATTCTAGTAATAAAAGGTAAACTACTTGTAACAAACCTATGTGGGCCATGTCTTGATCTGATAATAGCTATCCTAGTATTTTCATTACAATATTTTGTTAGAAACCCGTTTTTAACTGCTGCTACACCAAAATCGCCGTGTAATTGCTGAATTTTTTCGAAGATTATATCATTAAATAATTTTGATTTCAAAGATAGAGCTTTATAATCTGGCACTGTTGGTGAAACTATCTCGACGGTCATGTACCTGGAAATAAAATATTAAAAATTTCCAAATGTTTGATTCAATACTTTAAATACAAAGTAATTAGATATGGTCATTTAAGAAGGATCTCGCTGTTACCTATGTTTAAAGCGTACCATATCTGCACGTTAAAGTTATAAAGATTTTAGAGAAATGTAATATGTAAACAATTTTTTATAAGCCGAAAGGCAATTAATTTAATTTTTATGGTATAACCCGTATTTAACAATGTGGATAAGTATTGTAATTGTCGTCTGTTGTGATTTTTTATTATTTTTACGTGACAGTTGACACTTGACAAGTCACAAACATAGATTATATAATATATGCAATAGGTTTGAATTTTACAATGTTTTAGTGTTGACCAACAATATCACCCACTTTTAAAAGTTATGAATATAACTAAAAGTTATGAATATAACTAAAAGTTATGAATATAACTAAAAGTTATGAATATAACTTAAAAGTTACTAATGAATATCGTCACCAAAGCCCTACAATCGCTTTTTAATACGAGGGCGTTATCTAAATAAATAGTATTTTCATTCTAAATTACACGTTTTCTTGGTAGTTTCAATGCACTTAATAACCCTATTTAGTTTAATTTCCTGTTATCATGTACAGCGAAATTATTATTACACACAATTCCTAAAATTATGTAGAATAACTTTTATCAAAGTCTTTTAGACTTCCACCTATTGGACGATGATTTTGTTTTCTTAATTTTCCTAACTTCCTAACACTTTAATTCGACCCAACGTGTATCGGAGGCTTAGCAATATTAAGGTTACTACGGTACATATCAATACAAATCAATAGTCTCTAGTTCTCTACTTTTGATTACCGCCAAATTCAAAAGAAATGCGTATGTTTTTGTTGTAGGTTTTTAAAAACAGTACTATTTATTAATTAAATCATTATGTAAAAATAAAAGCAAATCATAATATTATACGGTTCCTTTTATATATATAGCATCGTTGAACTAACGTGTGCTTACGATGAGTAGAGGTTAAATAGATAGCACTATATTTTATCTTAGCGTTATAAAGTCAAGGTCGTTATTTCATTACTCCTTTTATCTTGAAGAATATTATGTTTATAAACGATAAATATTTTACAATAAGGTACGTAACGTAGTCATTTATTTTCGAAATATTCATAAAAATAATACATCTTAAAAGCTTTCAAAATAAGCTAACTTTATCTAAATATCACGACGAGATTCTGTTTTGTTGTAACTTGTAATATATTAATTAATTGTAGAAAAATACACTGTGAAGTGAGCTAGCTGAAGATATGAATCTAAAGTATTTTATTGGTGTCGATGTTGGTTCTGGAAGTGTGCGAGCGGCATTAGTGGATAAGTCTGGCCATATAATCAAGACAGCAGTAAAAAATTTACAAACATGGAAACCAAAAGCTGACTACTATGAACAATCTTCAAACAATGTGTGGGAATGTTGCGAATATGTTATAAAGGTCGTAATAAATACTTATCTGGTTAGTTGGAATTTAAAATCCTGTATGTTTTCATAAACGATACTCATTTCATTTACAGGCTGTAGCAGAAAATATTGACCCAGAAAATGTAATAGGTATAGGATTTGATGCAACATGTTCTCTTGTAGCGTTAGATAAAAATGGGAATCCTAAAGCAGTAAGTGATTCTTGTAACAATGAACAAAATATTATAATGTGGATGGATCATCGTGCACAGTCTGAAGCTGATTTTATAAACAAAACTGGACATGGAATACTGGAATATGTTGGTGGTAAAGTTAGCTTGGAAATGGAAATGCCTAAACTTCTGTGGCTAAAGAAAAATATGCCGAATCAATGGTCTGAATATGGATTTTTCTTTGATCTTCCCGATTTCCTTACTTGGAAGGCAACTGGATCAATGAGTCGTTCACTGTGTTCATTGGTATGTAAATGGAACTATGAATGTTCAGTTGATGGAAAACGAGGTTGGAATATGGACTTTTTGCGAAAAATTGGTCTTGATGATTTAGCTGGGGAAGACTTTAAGAAAATTGGAAAGAAAGTTTTAATGCCGGGTGATTACTGTGGAGGCCTTACTAATGAAGTAGCTAGATCACTAAACCTTTTGCCAGGTACTCCAGTAGCTACATCAATTATTGATGCACATGCAGGTGGCTTGGGTATGATTGGAGCAAAAGGACAAAATATTGATGACAACATGTCAAGTCGACTAGGGTTAATTTGTGGAACATCTACATGTCATATGGCTGTTAATACTGAACCAATTATGGTCAAAGGTGTCTGGGGTCCTTACTTTAGTGCAATGGTACCTAATATGTGGTTAAATGAAGGGGGACAAAGTGCATCAGGAATGTTATTGGACTTTGTCATAGCAAGCCACCCAGCTGGAGCAAAACTTTTAAATAATTGCAGCTCAGGAGAGTAGGTATTCTTCTAAATTAAATGTAATTCTAGATCTTATGTTTATTACTAATTAGTTAAAAAAATAATTATTTTGGTCTATAAATAAAATAATTTCTAAACTAAAAATATGAAAGTAATTCTTTTTGTGTTAATAGTATATAAATGGTGTCAATATTTAATAAATACTTATTATGGTATTATATGGTATTATATGGTAATATTTATTATAAATGTTTTGTACTATTTTTAGTGCAAGAAATCATTTAAGGAAATTGCTGACACAAATGGCTAACAATCAAGGTCTTGAAGATGTAAGCTTACTGACTAAAGACTTTCATGTCTGGCCAGATTACCATGGTAATCGTTCACCATTATCTGATCCTGAAATGAAAGGCATGGTTATTGGATTAACCATCAACAATAGTGAAGAAAATTTGGCACTGTTGTATCTTGCAACTATTCAAGCTCTTTCGGTAAACTTTGACTACAAATTACATTTAATTTATTTATACAAAAAATTAAAAAAAAATTTTTTTACAGTATGGCACAAGGCATATAATAGATGCATTGTATCAGGCGGGTTATGCACCATTCAAATCCTTACCTGTATGCGGTGGAATCACGAAAGACCCTCTATTTGTTCAGATACAAGCAGATGCAGTTGGACTGCCTGTATTGAAACCACATGAAAAAGAATCTGTTTTGGTGGGAGCAGCAATTCTAGGAGCCTGTGCTTCCAGTTATTTTAACAATGTACAGGCAGCTATTCAAAGTATGGGTGGAACGGCAGATGTTGTGAAGCCAAATCTAAAAATTAAATCATACCATGATAAGAAATACCAAGTTTTCCTCAAAATGTTTCAAGATCAATTACAATACAGGAGTATCATGAATAGTTAATAAATAACTTAAAAGTTATGTATTTTTCGTTAACAGTTACAAAAAAGATTATTTTATAAATTGTTATATTTTGTATAATTTAAGTCTTAAGCTCAATAATTTAATTAATAAGCTGTAATTGGTAATTTCTTATTTCATCCAGAGGAAATTAAATAATCTGAAATTTATTTAATTTTTTTATTTTATTATTACTAAAAGATAACAGCAACGTTATTATCAGATTATTTGGTAGAGATTTTAAATAAAAAATGCCAAGCTCAATGCCGTAAGAAAGTACATATGAAAAGCAAAAAGTAATTGATACTCGGAGTTATTGAATAGCAACACTCACTACTTGCTATTATTTGCCTAACACATATGTATTTACTTTCCACATTTTTTTTTATGGTTATATTATATTTAAGTTTTGTAATAAACAATTCATAATAAATATTTTTTTAATATATTAATAAATTATTTCGTCGTGAGTAAAGTGAGTGGCTTTAAATTTTTGACAAGTATAAACGCAACATTGTGAAGTTAGCGTTAATCTGTGGCCTGATTATGCTAGCTGAGGTGGTATTGGTATTGCAATTGAATATTCGGTTTTATTCATTCATTCTATGTTAAACGAAATTTTTTTGATGAAAATGAAAGGTTATGTTGTATTTCACACATATAAAACCTGTATTAATTTAGATTTACGTTAAAAACTACAAATTTCAAGTTGTCAATATTGACAAGCAGGTATGTATAGTATCCGACAAAATTTAAAGTACATGTCTAACACTTAAAACACCCACACCCGATGTACTTTCATATTTGTCGATGTAATGTCAATCAATAAGTACAGTTTTCTGTATAAACTACGATATTCTCGTTTAATTTTCAGATCAAGATGTCGAAGCGTACAGCAGAAGATGGTGGCAATGGCAGTAATCAGCCACCGATTAAGAAAGTTCATTTTGAACCCCACCTTATTGGTCCTGTGTCCACCCTTGAAGAGATGGACATCAAAGTCTTACAATTTCAAAACAAAAAATTGGCTCAGGTAATTTCCTTTGCACTGAATATCATAGTGCATATTATGAAAAATAATTTGAGTTTAATACAATCTTACTCAGTAATACAAGAACACTACAAACAATATGACAGTCAGCTGTTTACAAATCTTACAGCTGTTTTTAATATCTTCATTTCCAAATATTATTTGTAATCTAATTAAATTGCAAATAAGACATTTCTGATTATTTTTAATACTTCTTGATATAGTTATTAAATAATTCACTTCTATATCACATCTTCTAATTAACACTTATTACTTATCTACTAGAAAATTAGTGTTTCTTCTAAAAGTTGTATTAATTTTATAATGCTATCTTATTAATATTACATACATATTACATATTAAACAACAACTTTTTATTGAATAAGTAAATATTTGCTTGTATGAAATAAAAATAGCCTATAAATCCCTACTTAAAATTATTCTATTTAAGTATTTGTTATAAACATAATAACCATAGTTTTGGTTTCATGTAGATTTAAATCTGTATTTACTTTCTGATAATAAATAAGCGATTCAATAATTTTTAGAGAATTGAGCAACGTCACAGATGTGAAGCAGAGTTGAGGGCAAGGATTGAGCAACTGGAAAAGAGACAAACTCAAGACGATGCAGTGCTGTGTGTAGTCAATAGATATTGGAATTTACTTAATGAAGACATCAGAGTTTTATTACAACGTTTTGATGCAGAGACAGCTGATGAATCAGAAAATAAAAGTAATTAATAGTTCTACTGACCATAAATTGAACCTATATGTATTTCTCTTACAGTTAGAAATAGTATATATAGAAGTGTAAATCACACAACACTATGAAACTAGTCTAACATTGAATATTAATGCAGTATTAATGATCATATTACTATATAAGAAACTTAGACTATTACTATATAATAATCAAATTTCTATATGTGTATGATCGTGGAAGCAATAGGTTTTATTTAGGTTAATATATTGTACATAGTGTTTAATATTGTTTATTTCAGTAGTTGAACCCGAATTTCCATGTTATAGATGAGAATGAAGCTACAACTTCATTCTTAATGCAGTTGTCGACATGGGATAAGGAGGAATTAGACGCTCAGCTCGCGAATAGAGTTCAAGTAAGCAAGAGGGCGGTGGCTAAAGTCTTACAGGCATTTGACAGACTTCAGCAGAGAAATGATAAGATCTGGAAAGCCATCAAGGGGGAAGGAGAAGGTAAGCTAGCCTTACTATTTTAAATATTTCAGACCATTATAGGTTACAATTATAGTTACAACTGTGTTTATGTGTAAAAGTTAAGCCTCCAAGCATTACTGGCACAAAGGACATTAAATCTTAAATTTCATTATTGCCATTATAGAGTATATGTTATAGGTTAGCTCTATGTCTTACTGGGCTAAGTTCTATGGGAAGTATTACCACTTACAAAGAAATGGCTACTTAATTGTCTTGCCTATTTAAGTAAATATAGGGAAAAATAGTGATGATATTTCAAAACTAGAAAACATAAAAACTACTATAGCATTACCACTGAACAAATTTAAAAAACACAACTTGTGTTTTATCTTTCATTATTTATTACTAGCTTTTGCCCGCGACTTCGTCCGCGTGGAATAGTGACTTCCGGCAGAAAAGTATAGATAGCTGTGCCTGTGACTTCGTCAACGTGTAACTCCTTGTGTGTTATTAAATTAAAATGTATTGGTAATATTATTTTCATCACGTTCACATGGGGCTTAAGTACCTATAGAACCAAAATACTTTAGCGCAAAGTTTCCGGGTAAACTATATTGAAAGTTGACCCGTCCGGCACGTGAACATAAAGATTTCTAGAACTGCTAACACGGGAAAGAGCAACGTATAACTGACCATGAGAGAAACAACTGACACCGAGATCTACTCCGGCAACATGAAAAGTCTGCCCTTGAGCCTTATTAATTGTCATTGCATAACACACCGAAACTGGGAATTGCGTCCTTTTAAATTGGAATGGAAAATTATTTGGTATTAAGGGTATTCTGGGAATAAAGACGGTTTCTCCTGCACCGCAACCTGTTAAAATTTGAGCCTCGATTATATTTTGTTGCAACTGGGTTACTTTTAGTCGAGTTCCATTGCAAAGTTTTGGTGGTCTTAAATTTCGGAGTAGAATAATTGGAATGCCAATTTTTAAACAAATTTCGTGAGAAGGAAGTCCGGGCATATTTAAAGAATTTAAAAATTCTATCGGGTAATTAATAGTTTCTTGTTCATCGACCATTCTATTTATTGATCTATAAACTTTGCTTTCCCCCTGTATGTTCGACAGTATTTTGTTATTAATCTCAGTTGCCTGATCATTGCGAGGAGTTAAAATAGATCTTTCGCATAGCCAAGAATTGTCCCTATTCAATATATTTGTTACGTCACCGTAAACTGACGATATAAGATGTGATTGAGATTGCACTATACAACATAATTCAGGCGTCAGAATAAGTTTTCCTTGGTGTAGTTGTGGATAGGTACCTTCACCAATCTTTAACAATGTATCAGAAAATTGACTATCATCCGGGTTATCTCCAGTTCTCACTCGCATGTTTATAGTCAAATGCACCGACTGTATATCACGCCACAAATAAGAGCTTTTCAGGCAAGCCCTAACCTCATCAGCTCGGGTTCCCCGTGGTATTACCGGTAAAGTTTGTCGGAAATCACCACAATATAAAACCGTGATACCGCCCATTGGTCGATCATTTTGTCTTATATCCCTTAAAGTTCTATCTACTGCTTCTACTGCTTTTCGATGGGCCATCGTACATTCATCCCATATGATTAAATTACACTCGCGTAATACCTTAGCTTTGTCACTATTTCTTGAAATACTACAGGTTGGACTTTCCGTGCAATCTAAATCAATTGGTATTTTGAACATTGTGTGAGCCGTTTTACCACCTGGTAGCAATGTTGCAGCTATCCCGGATGAAGCTACGGCAAGAGCTATTTTACGTTGATTTCGAACATAAGCCAATATTAATTTAGTCAAAAAGGTCTTTCCAGTTCCTCCAGGTGCATCTAAAAACCATATTGTTCCCAAATTATTTTGGACACTTCTGCACACGCGATCATAAACTGAACGTTGTTCTGCAGTCATTATTGGGATACCGATTAAACTGCCTACATCATTAGGTCGAACCTTATCTTTTAACCAAACCAGGATATGTGCGTGGGGTAAGCCGCGTTTTTGCCATTCAACACTATACATGTAACATAATACTTCTCCAAAAATGTTATCTTTGGTAAGTAGACCTATCATTGATTTTAATTTTAAATGAAAAACTCTTGCGATGATATCATGACGGTCATGCGGTGCTTGACCCTCAAGAAGCTCCCGAGTGATTTCATCCCACTTAGGATTGGTAGTTACAGTAATAAATAAGTCGGGACGTCCATATTTTCTCACGTAACAAAAAGCATCTTGAGTACGTTCGTGCATGTAGCGTGGACCACCAGTAAAAGAAGAGGGCAAAATAACTAAACGGCCCATATTCACCGTATCATTATCTTGCTGCATGGCGTCGCGAAGGTGCACGTATTCTTCAACGCGCAGCTGCCTTTGATTAGATCGTATGTAAACTAATCTTTCGGTTTCAATTTTTGCGTACATGTCTACAATAAACTGATTGAATAAGCCACGAAAACGTTGCAAGTATACAAACCTATTCCGTCTTACTTGCAAGTGGTAACAGTAAAATTGAAGGCATGAAATCTTTTTATTATAAATAGGTGCGCCTGTACGCGGATCAGTTTGGTATAAAGCAAAATTATAACCATCTTCCCCTCGACAATATATCAAAGGATATTGCAAACTGTCGTAAGCTCTGTGGGTTTCGTAAATACGTTGCAAACGATTGTCTCTAGAACGGATAACGATATCACGCCTATCACATTCCTGGTCGACCACAGCAACTTCATTCGTGGATGGAGCATTGTAACGCCCAGGGTGCTCCTGCGTTGGACGCCTATCGGCATTTATAACAATTTTATAATTGTTATCATGATCTCCAGGAAGAGCTTCTAATGCCGATTTAAAACTGCATACATACGAATTAACCTGATGCAACATGTTCTGAAGTTGTGAAATGAGTTCAGCATTTAAATTCGGGAAATATTGATTTCTTATATTCGACTGTTCGTCGTAGTCGGATACAAAATATATTTGAAGAAACTTAGGTTGGTCTTCAGGCAAAAGAGATCCTATCAAATGGTAAACTTGACCTTGTATCTTAAAAGTAGGCATGAAAGGACCTTCGGAGATTTGTTGCGCACCAAAGGATGTCATGTGAAATGCACTATTATAAGTGCGAATGTTGTCTAAAAACTGTTTAGATTTCAAAAGTAGTGATTTCAAAGGTTCCGGTGGGTCTTCGAATGAAGGCAAATTTATTTTGCCTTCAGAACAACAGAAACCAGCCGACTCCTTACTCCACTTTGAAGCATTACAAAAAGAACATACCACGTTCATATCGCCTATTACAGAAGATGATTTGTAATCAATTGTGAGGTTATAAGCAAACCCACTTTTATATTTGTCGGACCATGCCACCGTATTTCTAGGTTGGTCTTCTATGTATACATCTAAGTTATTAAGACTATGTCGAAATCTGTCTGCAGTAAGACGGGCCTCTCGCTGTTCGTCCGTTTCAAGAGACCGAATATTTTCGATTCTTAATCTTTCATTAGACAAACTTATTAATCGTTCTTGTCTCAAAGAATTGTAATGTTCGCGTACCGACTCTAGTCGTTGTTCATGCTCATGTTCATCTTCGAGAGATCTAATAATATTGTGGTGCACCCTATCATTTGTCAAACGGTCTTCATATTGAGTAAAAGTTTCAGATTCTCGAGATAAAATATGACGTTCGCGGTCAGCTGTGAGACGCAATTCCCTCTCAGTGGAGGTTTCTGACTCGCGAGACAATATATGACGTTCGCGGTCAGCTGTGAGACGCAATTCCCTCTCAGTGAAGGTTTCTGACTCGCGAGACAATATATGACGTTCGCGGTCAGCTGTGAGACGCAATTCCCTCTCAGTGAAGGTTTCTGACTCGCGAGATAATGCATGCCGTTCGCGGTCAGCTGTGAGACGCAATTCCCTCTCAGTGGAGGTTTCTGACTCGCGAGACAATATATGACGTTCGCGGTCAGCTGTGAGACGCAATTCCCTCTCAGTGAAGGTTTCTGACTCGCGAGATAATGCATGCCGTTCGCGGTCAGCTGTGAGACGCAATTCCCTCTCAGTGAAGGTTTCTGACTCGCGAGATAATGCATGCCGTTCGCGGTCAGCTGTGAGACGTAATTCCCTTTCAGTAAATGTTTCAGACTCGCGAGATAAAGTTTGTCGTTCGCGGTCAGCTGTGAGACGCAATTCTCGCTGTGAAGCAGTTTCAGCTGCTCGGGATAACACATGTTGTTCTCGGTCAATGGTAAGCCTCAGCTCTCGTAGAGAAAAGCTTTGAGACGCCCGTGATGTAGCTCGTCTCTCTCTGTCAGCTGCTAATCGCATCTCTCTCTCTGAAGAGCTTTCATTGGCTCGAGAAGTTGAGGCACTAACTCTCATAGAGTTTAACCGATGTGCTCTTTCCTCTGCCGATTCTTGAGAACGCGCATTTCTCATCCTCTTAGCATCTCTCGAATTTCGAGATAAAGATGGTCTTTTTTTAGGTGGCATTGTGTATTTTCAATCAACAGTAACCAAAGCTACCTTACACTTACGAAACCTATTAATATTATATAATAACTAAATATGGTATATAATTAAACACTACTTACATATATAGTAATAATTATATGATATACTTATATAGTAATAATTATTATTATATGATAATTACGAAAATAAACTATTAATATAATTAAACACTACCACAATAACTAAAATGCGTACCTACTACTACTTCACTTATAAAGAAATAAAATTTTAACTAATAATATGCTTAGACTAAAAGTCGCGCTGAAAAGCACGGTTGGTAAATAACAATTATTGTCTGTCAATAAGGTCGAACACTCTAAACGTCTATTCGCATCAACAGCCAAATATTGTATGAAGCTCGCGCGCGGACCCGCCGCCTTTTTATACCTCCCGCGGCGTAGCGCGTCGAACGCGGCAACCGATACACAAAAATAATCCTTATGGCATGATTCTGTATTCACGCGCGATGACTTATAGCGTATTTCATGTATAACTTTGGTGTTTCTACACCGATTTACATGATTCTTTTTTTTATTGAATAGGTAATAATGTGAACTTTTGTAATTAGGGATGAGTGAGAGTATTGTAAACGTAAGAGTAGACAAATATAGCCAGAAAGCGCCGAATTGCTAAGCTTCCGGAAGTTTCACGTGTTATTGTGAGTCAACTATGAAAGATAGACATATGCTGTCGAGGAATTTATTTTTATATAATAATTTAAGAACATTTGTGTCGTACATGATTTCTATGTAGCTTTAACCATTAAGGCTGCACACGCGACGGAAGTTTAAAAAATGGAGTAACTTCTCCCGTTTTCCCAATATTTCCCTTCACTGCTCTACTCCTATTGATCGTAGTGTAATGAAAAGTATACTATAACCTGCCCAGGAGTAGGAAGAATAATTGTGCCAAATTTCGTTAAAATCCGTCGAGTAGTTTTTGTTTCTATAACGAATATACAGACAGACAGACAGACAGACAGACAGACAGACAAAAATTTTACTGATTGCATTTTTGGCACCAGTAGCGATCCCTTATCATCCCTTGATAGTTTTTTTTAAAATAAATTTCATGTACAGAAATGGCCTCTCTACAGATTTATTATAAGTAAATAATAAATATATTATAATGATATCCTCCTGGTCAATTTTGACCATGAAAATATATTCATAAATGGCAGCCACCAGCATATTTTCAGTGCCAAATTCTAAGCATTTGAGTCTACTTTATTTAAATTCAAGAGAATGCCAAATTTCCATATTAACAGTATGTTCCAAGCTAAGGGCCAACATGTTTTACACGTTTTCCGAGGCATAAATGGCTGACTAAAATGCTGAGTAATAACACACTATACCAATGGGATAGCACATTTAATAGTATTTAACTTAAAGATAAGATGAAAGAGACAATAATTGGAAGAAATAACCTGCATTAAGCTATAATAGCATTTATTTTACTTCACCTTAAACCAGTTTAATTTTTATAAGTTTTACTTAAATAATTGAGCTTAATGTATTTTATGACTGGTGATAGGGCAATATAGTTTTACAAGCACTTTTGCATTGTCATTTAACAAACTATATTAAGTGAAGCTACCACTGGTTCGGAATGCAGATTTGATGGAGAAAAATCGGCAAGGAAATCTGGAATTACTCTTTTTCAACATTTAAAATTACAAAGTAGTGTTTGTTAAAGGAGTCGAAATGGCCCAGTGGTTAGAACGCGTGTATCTTAACCGATGAGTGCGGGTTCAAACCCAGGCAAGCACCGCTGATTCATGTGCTTAATTTGTCTTTATAATTCATCTCGTGCTCAGCGGTGAAGGAAAACATCATGAGGAAACCTGCATATGACAAATTTCATAGACATTCTGCCGCATGTGTATTCCACCAACCCGCATTGGAACAGCGCATTGGAATATGTTCCAAAGGCCTTTAGCCCAGCAATGGAAATTTACAGGCTGTTGTTGTTGTTGTTGTTTGTTAAATTGTATAACATTAGTATATAATACATCCTGCATGGAAGTCAACCAGTAAAAGTTTCACGCATTTTTATCATTTATATAATCGTCTATTGGATAATATGCCTTTACCATTAGGACGACCTCCGTGGTCGAGTGGTCTGTACACCGGTTTTCATGGGTACGCCGCTCCGAGGTCCCGGGTTCGATTCCCGGCCGAGTCAATGTAGATTATCATTAGTTTTCTATGTTCTCTTGGGTCTGGGTGTTTGTGGTACCGTCGTTACTTCTGATTTCCATAACACAAGTGCTCTAGCTACTTACATTGGGATCAAAGTAATGTATGTGATGTTGTCTAATATTTATTTATCATTTATTATTATTATTACCATTATATTTTTTCTCAACCCAGAAGGAGCTCCAGCGCCGTCTCTGGACGAGGTGATCCGCGCCACCAACGAGGATGTGACGGCTGAGAGCCGGCGGCTGCAGGCGCTGTGCACGTCGCTGCACGAGGGTCACCACGCCATGACGCTGCGCGTGGCGCGCCTGCAGGACGCCGTCAACAGCCGCGACACCGAGAACGCCGAGCTCAAGAACCAGATCGACGACCTGCAGTACGAGTTGATGAAGGTACATCTCTTCTTCATACTCATATTTATTTATTTTATTTATTCACTTTATTGCACAACTAAAAGTAAAAGTAAAGTAACAGCCTGTAAATTTCCCACTGCTGGGATAAGGCCTCCTCTGCCATTAAGGAGAGGGTTTGGAACATATTCCACCACGCTGTTCCAATGCGGGTTGGTGGAATGCACATGTGGCAGAATTTATATGAAATTTGTCACATGCAGGTTTCCTCACGATGTTTTCCTTCACCGCCGAGCACGAGATGAATTATAAAGACAAATTAAGCACATGAAACAGCGGTGCTTGCCTGGGTTTGAACCCGCAATCATCGGTTAAGATGTACGCGTTCTAACTACTGGGCCATCTCGACTCTTTATTGCACAACTATTTAACAAAAAATAAATTGAGCAAAAGGCGGGCTTAAAGCTATATAGCCTTATCTACCAGCCAACCTTAGCACGTGCAAGAAAGAGCGTACAGTAGATGTATAAATTATTATGCATATTTAGTATTACTCTAATTAGAAATAAAGTGTATGTTGTGTAATCATATGCTGTAACTAGTACATGGATAAACACATAGTATTAATTAATGGTGTCATTAATAATATAATTTTATGTTAAATTATTGAGCCTATTCGGGATATGAGCCTAAAAGCTATCGACTACTAAATTATAAGAGAGTATAGTACGACACAACTTAGATGTCGCATCGGCAAAATTCGTGAAACCGATCACATCCGAATTAAGTACGTTATTCCAAATTATCAATATTTATTTCTCACGCGAATATGATCTTTGCACAAACGTAATAACTTGTATTATCACATGACCCTATATATTCGTCAATTTGACGCGTCGATTTACATACACTTGTTTTCTCTGACGCGTGAATCTATAGCGACGAATAGCATCGAATGTCGCGATAGGGAGCTATTTCTATTGGTCGTGTAAATCGGCAATAATCGGTTTTATTTTCATTCCATTGCATTTTCCGATGCTACATCTAATTTGTGTCTTACTATATGTGCATAGTAGGATTATCAGCAAATGTATCTCAGATAATAATAATAATAATCATTTATTTCAGACCATAATTTACATATTAAAGTTATTAATTTCGGGATATTTACCATGTTTTTTAATTTTGTTCGGTGGAGCTCGATATTTCGACATTGTCTACGAATGTCTTGTTCACGAGAGTCTCGTGAACAAGACATTACACAACAAAATTAAAAAACATGGTAAATATCCCGAAATTAATAACTTTAATAATAAAAATAACCATGTTAATTTAAAATCCCATAATTTACATAGATCCATATAGTGTTAGTAAAAATAAATTAATTAATCTTAATACCTAAATTGGTTAGTAAGTTCACAAAAGCAATTTTACTTAATTATTTATGTATGACATTTTTTTTAAACTAATTTTAAACTATTCTAATGGACTACGTGAAGTCGTATCCAGTGAGCTAGTATTGGTGAATCCCAGCGGTCCGACAATGCACGCAAGATGGTGTTGGGACTGTCCCGTACTCGTCGAAGTAAGGACGCGCAGCGTTTACGCATGATGGAAGCAAAACCATCTGTGCGAGCCTCTGCAAACATGGCAGATGCAATAATGACAGCGGCGTATGAATCTGTCCAGGTGCGCTCGAGGAACGACAAGCTGGAAAATCACCTCGCGGAGGCGATCGAGAAGCTGAAGAGCTACCACCAGTCGGGGGGCGCGGGGCCGGCGCCCGCCTGCGCGCCGCACTCGGCCGCCAGCGCCAAGCTGGAGGACGTGGCCGCCGAGCTGGAGGAGCAGCGCGAGCTGGCCACCAACCGCCTGGCCGAGCTCGACCGCCTGCACCGCCAGCACCGCGACACGCTCAAGGAGCTCGAGAAGCTGAAGATGGACGTGAGTCTCCCGCTTATATCAATGCACATGTCAAACGCTGCGACCAACATTTGTCAATGATTGGTCTCCCGCTTATAATCAATAATCAATGCACCTGTCAAACGCTGCGACCAACATTTGTCAATGATTGGTCTCCCGCTTATAATCAATAATCAATGCTCCTGTCAAACGCTGCGACCAACATTTGTCAATGATTGGTCTCCCGCTTATAATCAATAATCAATGCTCCTGTCAAACGCTGCGACCAACATTTGTCAATGATTGGTCTCCCGCTTATAATCAATAATCAATGCTCCTGTCAAACGCTGCGACTAACATTTGTCAATGATCGTAAAATTCCCTACAGATAATCAATAATCAATGCTCCTGTCAAACGCTGCGACTAACATTTGTCAATGATCGTAAAATTCCCTACAGATAATCAATAATCAATGCACATGTCAAACGCTGCGACCAACATTTGTCAATGATCGTAAAATTCCCTACAGATAATCAATAATCAATGCACATGTCAAACGCTGCGACCAACATTTGTCAATGATCGTAAAATTCCCTACAGATAATCAATAATCAATGCACCTGTCAAACGCTGCGGCTAACATTTGTCAATGATCGTAAAATTCCCTACAGATAATCAATAATCAATGCACCTGTCAAACGCTGCGACTAACATTTGTCAATGATTGTAAAATTCCCCACAGATCCGGCAGCTGCCGGAGTCGGTGATAGTCGAGACGACGGAGTACAAGTGTCTGCAGAGTCAGTTCTCGGTGCTCTACAACGAGTCGATGCAGATGAAAACAGCTCTCGACGAGACTCGACTGCAACTCCAGAGCGCGAAGAACCTTCACATGCGCCAGATTGAGATGATGGAGGTGTGAACTTTAACTTTACAACAATAAACAATAAAATAAAAAAATAAACTTTATTGTTACATTACAAACAAGTTGCAAGGGCCCCTGTACTAGGTGCAAACCCGTATTACTGGGTGAAATGCTTGTCTTATGTGTTGTGTCGACTTAAACAGTCGATCAAGAAAGACAGAAAGAAAAATATCATTGTTTATATACGTAAAGGCAATTAATAATATGATATTGTACATATTCTAAATTATACTAAGTGTAAGTCTTTTATTATTTTATAAAAGACATTTTCATTTTACAGAGCGAAGAGTTAGCTAGGCAAAAGGCACTGCGAGCTGAAATGATTCAACTTGAAGATGTTCTCGGTCAATTGCGGAAGGAATATGAAATGTTACGAATAGAGTTTGAGCAGAACTTAGCCGCTAACGAGCAGACCGGTCCCATCAACAGGGAGATGAGACATCTCATAACTTCGCTGCAGAATCACAATCAACAGCTTAAGGGAGAGGTTCATCGGTATAAGAGAAAATATAAAGATTCTAGTCAAGAATTAAATAAGGTAATTTTATAGCTATATGTGTTTTAGACCTCAAAAATTTAATATACACAACGATTTAATATATACAAAAGCCTTCTGTTATAATCGCTGATTTGTACTACTATTGGATAACTTGTTAATTGCCCTCGAAAGAGCCCTCGAAAGAGGCTGAAACTTAACAACAACAGCCTGTAAATTCCCACTGCTGGGCTAAAGGCCTCCTCTCCCTTTGAGGAGAAGGTTTGGAACATATTCCACCACGCTGTTCCAATGCGGGTTGGTGGAATACACATGGCATAATTTCTATGAAATTTGTCACATGCAGGTTTCCTCACGATGTTTTCCTTCACCGCTGAGCAAGAGATGAATTATAAAGACAAATTAAGCACATGAATCAGCGGTGCTTGCCTGCGTTTGAACCCGCAATCATCGGTTAAGATGCACACATTCTAACCATTGGGCCGTTTCGACTCTGAAATTTGATTGAACCATATCACTGGTGGTAGTGGTGGATTCGCGGTAGCCTCTTATAATAAATATCCAAAAAACGTGCGGAGTGCGAAAACATCAACTAGAAACGAACTCGGAGTCATATTCTCTATAGCAGTGTTGTCAAGGATACCATTCTCCTCTCTAATCTGTCTGACACGAGCTAAACCATGTATTATATTTTAATAGAATCTGTCTGACAAAAGCTAAACTATGTGTGTATTATATTTTTCGATAGATTCGTAAAGAATTGGAGGAAGCAAGTTCCCGTGGCGGCGCGCCCTCGGAGCAACCGGACGAAAAGCCGCTAGTCGTTAAAAAGGAGGAGCCTGATCCTGAGGTAGGGCAGTCTGAATACAAGGGGTTGTCCATTAATCACGTGAGGCTTGAAAGGGGGGGGTGGGGTTTGATAAAAATCACGAAAATAACACAAGAGGGAGGGGGGGTTGTAGTAAGATATCTCGTGTATTTATTTTTTCGTCTAATGCGCGATTTTTAAACAAATATGGTCCTTAATTTCAGAATAAAATAAGATTATAGTTTATACCTGTATTTATATTAAGATAATATTCAGAAAATTTTAAGATTCGTTGTAGGTACTAAAAATACACGTGATGTTGATAAGGGGGAGGGGGGGTGGTCTTACCTCACTACGTATGACCAATGGGGGAGGGGGGGTTAAAAAATGCTAAAAAAAGATCACGTGATTAATGGACAACCCCCAAGCAAATTTTTTGCAATAACTATTACAGCTATAGAAATTTATTAATGTTTACTTTTTTTATCGAAGTGCGAGTTCCCTAATGCTGCGTCCACATGTCCGCAGGGGGAAGACAGCGCGTGTGCGGAGGCTCGCGGCAAGGAGCACGGCCGCGCCAAGCTGCAGGAACAGGACCAACTCATAAAAGACCTCAAACAGCAACTCAAGTAAGCGCTAAGTATCATATATATGGTCTTGGAACACGGCGTATTTATCAGTTTACAGAACAAACATAGAGACGAGATGGCCCAGTGGTTAGAACGCGTGCATCTTAACCAATGGTTGCGGGTTCAAACCCAGGCAAGCACCGCTGATTCATGTGCTTAATTTTGTCTTTATAATTCATCTCGTGCTCGTCGGTGAAGGAAAACATCGTGAGGAAACCTGCATGTGACAAATTTCATAGAAGTTCTGCCACATGTGTATTCCACCAACCTGCATTGGAACAGCGTGGTGGAATATGTTCCAAACCTTCTCCTCAAAGGGAGAGGAGGCCTTTAGCCCAGCAGTGGGAATTTACAGGTTGTTGTTGAACAACACATAAAATATAGTCATAGATAATAGATAGTTACGGCATTTTGCAATTCATATTCATCTGGGTAAGACCCGTTCATTAAGCATGCTGCCGCTAAACAATGATACTTAGTACTAATAAATAAATATGAGACAACATCACATACATTACTCTGATCCCAATGTAAGTAGCTAAAGCACTTGTGTTATGGGAAATCAGAAGTAACGGTACCGCAACTACCCAAGGCCAGAGACAACATAGAAAACTAATGATAATCTACATCGACTCGGTCGGCAGTCGAACCAGGGACCTCAGAGTAGTGTACCTATGAGAACCGGTGTACACACTCGACCACGGAGGTCGTCGTACTATTGTATTTTCAAAATAAATAGTTCAATTCAATTCAATTCTTAGTTTAATGGCTTTTAGTTGTGGCAGCAGGGCACAGATTATTTCGCCAATGTCACGTAGGATGGAGAAGACACGAATGAGATTGATCGGTACGGTTGAGACACTAAACTCAATTGAATTTTAAAGTCAAGAATAGTAGTATTAGTTTCCTTGTTAATCCTTAACCTAGATACGCATATATAATAAGATACCGGAAAATATAATCAATTTACCATTTTCAAAATTTAAAAATATTATTAAGACTAAATTAATAAATAAATCATACTATTCATTAAAAGAGTACTTTTTAGAAAGAAACGCCTGGAGTTAGGCTCGGGTTCCATCATAGAACGCTAATTACTGTCAAAAACAGCATTGTAAATGTGTTTATTTGAAAAGAGCAACTATGCGAGTTTCTTGCCGTTTCTTTTCGCTAGAAGCTGCTTTCCGAAACGGTGGTAGTATTTGATTATTGACGATTTAAAAACGCTTCATTGTGAAGTTTACTTGAATAAAATTGATTTGATTTGATTGATTTAGAACAACACAAACATTAAGAGTTAATAATAGGATAATTAAAAAAAATAAATAATTAGAAGCGGTTTTTCCAGGCCTGTCATTAAGGTAATGGTCACTCTTGTTGAATTTGCGTTATTTCCCACCAGGAAAGCAGTGAACGAGCAAAAAGAGCTGAAATTGTTGCTGGACATGTACAAGGGCGTCAGTAAAGAGCAGCGCGATAAAGTGCAGCTGATGGCGGCCGAGAGGAAGGCGCGCCAGGAACTCGAAGATCACCGCCAGAAGGCTAAAATGGCTCAGGTGTGTTTTTCATGTCGATACCACCACTTTTTTTTTTTTTTTTTTTTTACGCTGGAAAAACGCTGTATAGTACGACACAACTTAGATGTCGCATCGGTAAAATTCGTAAAACCGATCACATCCGAATTGAGTACGCTGTCCCAAATTATCAATATTTATTTCTTATATGATCTTTGCACAAACGTAATAACTTGTAATATCATATGACTTAATATATTCGTCAATTTGACACGTCAATTTACATGCACTTGCTTTCTCTGACGCGAGTATCTATAGCGACGAATAGCGTCGAATGGCGCGATAGGGAGCTATTTCTATTGGTTGTGTAAATCAGCAGTAATCGGTTTTATTTTCATTCCATTGCATTTTCCGATGCTACATCTAATTTGTGTCATACTATACGCTCTTCCCCCACGTGATGGTAAGTAGGGGGGGGGGGGGGGGGGGGGACTACCCGGTTTCCTGAACGCCTAGTGCGCCCAAGTACGCCGGGTTTACCCACTAAAAAACCAGCGGTACCCTCTCCGTCTTTCGGCGGGCGCCACGGGATCGCTCACGCATGCTACCGTGACGCCCTTCGATAACCACGACTAAAATAATACTAATAAATAAATAAATATGAGACAACATCACATACATTACTCTGATCCCAATGTAAGTAGCTGAAGCACTTGTGTTATGGAAATCAGAAGTAACGACGGTACCACAAACACCCAGACCCAAGACAACATAGAAAACTAATGGTAATCTACATCGACTCGGCCGGGAATCGAACCCGGGACCTCAGAGTGTCGTACCCATGAAAACCGGTGTACACACCACTCGACCATGGAGGTTGTTAAATATAAGTAATGTACCTACAGTTAATAGAGATATGTTCAAAATGTAACTAAATACTGTAATGTAAGTGTATTATCGGTTATCATCGACGATCATAAATGTGGTGATGTGGATACCCTCTCATATTCAAAAATGGTAGATATATTGCGGCCTAACCACAATATACCTACCATACATCACATTATTTAAAAACAAACCATTTGATTTTCTTGGTGGTAGGGCTTTGTGCCCGTCTGGGTAGGTACCACCCACTCATCAGTTATTCTTTCCGGTTTGAAGGGTGAGTGAGCCAGTGTAACTACAGGCACTAGGGACATAACATCTTAGTTCCCAAGGTTGGTGGCACATTGAAGATGTAAGGAGTAGTTAATATTTCTTACAGCGTCATTGTCTATGGGTGATCACTTACCATCAGGTGGCTCATATGCTCGTCCGCCAACCTATACCATAAAAAAAAATATTGAGCCCAAACTGGGCAGTATCTGTCAATGAGAATCTTCGTAAAAAAGATGTTCAAATAGAAAAGTATCAACATTTACGTATAGTACGAGTAGTACGACACAACTTAGATGTCGCATCGGCTAAATTCGTAAAACCGATCACATCCGAACTAAGTACGCTATCCCAAATTATCTATATTTATTTCTCATGCGACTATGATCTTTATACAAACGTAATAACTTGTAATATCATTTGACCTAATGTATTCGTCAATTTGACGCGTCGATTTACATGCACTTGCCTTCTCTGACACGTGAATCTATAGCGACGAATAGCGTCGAATGGCGCAATAGGGAGCTATTTCTATTGGTCGTGTATATCGGCAGTAATCGGTTTTATTTTCATTACATTGCATTTTCCGATGCTACATCTAATTTGTGTCGTACTATACTTGCTTTCTCTGACACGTGAATCTATAGCGACGAATAGCGTCGAATGGCGTGATAGGGAGCTATTTCTATTGGTTGTGTATATCGGCAGTAATCGGTTTTATTTTCATTCCATTGCATTTTCCGATGCTACATCTAATTTGTGTCGTACTATACGCTATCCCAAATTATCTATATTTATTTCTCATGCGACTATGATCTTTACACAAAAGTAATAACTTGTAATATCATTTGAACTCATATATTCGTCAATTTGACGCGTCGATTTACATGCACTTGCTTTCTCTGACGCGTGAATCTATAGCGACGAATAGCGTCGAATGGCGCGATAAGGAGCTATTTCTATTGGTCGTGTATATCGGCAGTAATCGGTTTTATTTTCATTCCATTGCATTTTCCGATGCTACATCTAATTTGTGTCGTACTATACTATAATGTAATGTAACAATGTCGCAGGAGAGCAAGCGCGAGCGTCGGCTGGCGGACGAGGATGCTCTGCGCAAGATAAAACAGCTGGAAGAGCAGAAGTACGAGCTTCAGAAGCAGCTGTCGTGCGCGCGACCCAACGCCGACCCGCTGCACGCCTTCGCCAGGCCCTTTGCCGGCTCCCAGGTCTCTGCCGTACGATCCCTCTTATACTAACTATCGCTTACATAAGAGCTCACGGTAACGGTTTCACTTTATAATTATACTTAGTACATGTCTACAGTCAACAACACAGATTGTGTTTAAATAAAACTAATTATAACGGATGAATCGCGTATATTTAATTATTTTTAAACATCCCGACGTTTCGAGCACTTTGCAAACTTTGGTCTACCCGTGACCACGAACACTACAAAGTGCTCGAAACGTCGGGATGTTTAAAAAAAAAAAAAATGTGTAATAATCGCGAAAATTTAAGACAACATTACATATTGTGTTTCAATCGCTTCGTTCCGACTGGAGCGACGTTGCTGTTTTGTTTTGTACAGTAAATATAATATGGAAACTTTAATAGTTCATTTGTGTTTGTTCCAAAGACAAGTTTCTATCGTTATGGGGCTTCGTTATACTCTGTTTTAATATTATATTTACAGTAATGATGCGTTTTGTGTGTTATTTGATTGGTCAATGAAACATCGCGGTTTATACTTTTTTATTTTCAAAGCAGTTTAATTTGCAGGAAGAAGAAGCCCTTCTAAATGAAATGGAAGTGACCGGACAAGCGTTCGAGGATATGCAGGAGCAGAACTCGCGCCTCATCCAGCAGCTGCGGGAGAAAGACGACGCAAACTTCAAGCTCATGTCGGAGCGGATAAAGGCCAACTCCCTTCACAAACTCCTGAGAGAGGAGAAGCAACTCCTTCAAGAACAGGTCACGAGCAATAATTTGTCTTTAAATAGGCTATTTGACAATGCGAAAAATAAATAAAAATGCATTTTTTCAAACGCTTGTCACATGACACAAAACGCTCCTGATTGGCCAGGCTTATGATGAAGTCACTTTCTTGTAAACCTTGCTTTTCTTCAATATGTACCACAGATTAAAATACAGCAAAGCGCCGTCACCGACCCCATTGCAGCGCCATATTGTCCAAGTAGCGTTTTCGCGCGTTATTTAAATATGGAATTTTTAATATGATATTTTTGTACAAATATGTACTAGAAATAAAAAAATCAACTTTTACTGGGTTCCTTAACCTCTACTAAATAATATAAAATGGATTTTAAAAACCAGTCAAATAGCCTATTATAATAGTAGTATTGATAAAATAAATGTAATTAAAAAAAAATTGTAGAAAATCGAAAATGACAGATTTTAAAGCGAAGAAGTGTCAACAAAGTAATTTTGAACAATAACTATCAGAGACCGGTTAAAATAAAAGGATATATATAGCGGATTATGTCTATGTGTGTCAAAATGGTTGTATGTTTAACTGAAAATTTTTTACCCTGATTTACTTTTCAAAATGTTACCTCTGTCTATTCATGATAAATCTAATCACTAAAATTATGGAATGATAAATTACAACCAACAATTCCATCTAACAAATAAGTTGTAACGTCTCGCGAGCATTAACATGATTTTGCGGACGGTACCGATTGCAGTTCAGTGCTAAAAGGTTGTATATCATTGATCCATGTCTATGTATAAGATGACTTATGTTTCTTCATACGAAGTAAGTTTAAATAACGATTAGTCCTCTGTAGCTAACTAAAGATGAATATTTGTAATAAAACTAGTTACAACGGATTTGAATCGCGTATATTATATTATTTTTAACATCCCGACGTTTCGATCACTTTACAGCGTTCGTGGTTGACTGAGACTGTTGGTATGTTAAAAATAATTAATATACGCGATTCGAATCCGTTATAACTAGTTTTATTTCAATGTGTAATCGCGAAAATTTAAGACAACATTGTGAATATTTGTAGTTTTAACGATGGTTCTGTATCGTAGGTGGTGACACGGGATCAACAGATCGAATCCATGGGACTGGTGGCTCGGCGTCTGGAGGAAAAGGAGCGTCTGTTACAGAACACTCTGTCAGCGGTGGAGAAAGAGTTACTGTTGCGGCAGCAGGCCATGGAGATGCACAAGCGGAAAGCTATCGAGTCGGCGCAGTCCGCCGCTGACCTTAAGCTGCATCTTGGTAAGTGACATATGTCAAATATTATTACTAAGCGATAATTTAAATCGCATCAGTAGCGCAATGGTGTAATGCTGCCTGTATGTGCATGTAAATTTGCCACTGCTGAACTAAGGCCTCCCCTCCCATTAAGGAGTGGCTTTGGAATATACTTCACCACGCTGTTCCAATGCGGTTTGGTGGAATGCACATGTGGCAGAATTTCGATGAAATAAGGCACATGCAGATTTCCTCATGATGTTTTCTTTTACCGCCGAGCACGAGATGAATTATAAACACAAATTAAGCACATATACAGGGTTATTGGTAACTCGACGTATATCCGTTAGGAAGTGATAGGGGTGACTATTTGCAATACTTTTAACCCCCATATGGATGATCCAAAAGTGACCCATTTTTGGGTTATCATGTTTTTTAACTTTTTTCAAAATTTGTCAAAAATGCAACCTCCTCACTATAAATTTGTGCTTAATGCTGATTCAGGAGTCGCGTCTTGTTTGGAAAAAAACTCTGAACCATTGGAAGCCAAATTCGATCAAGATGGGATTACTACTATCATTCAGAGACTTGGGGATAATAGTAAGGATAGAATCCTGCATTATTCATTGTAGAACATGCTGTGTGAGCTCTGTTATAGAGAGTTTCTCGGATTCGCTTATTCATACTTATTTTTATACATTTTTAAAAAGCTAAGAAAACGGGTATGTTTTTAAAATAATCTGCAGGTCAAGTTTCATAATGATTTTTTTAGTTTTTAAGTCATTTTTGAGGAAAAAAACATCTAAAAAAAATTGAAAATAATTCATTTTCCGTCTGGCATTTTAAAATTTGGACCGATAATTATTGTTTAAATATTGGCAAATATCCAGTGTTTAATCGTTTTTATAAAACAAAAGAAATAAATAGATTTTAATTGATATATATTTTTAAATATATTTTTGAAGTGTATTTTTGACAAATTTAGAAAAAAGCTAAAAAACATGATAACTCAAAAATGGGTCATTTTTGGATTATACATATGGGGGGTTAAAATTATTGCAAATAGTTACCCCTATCACCTTCTATCGGATATACGTTGAGTTACCAATAACCCTATATATACAGTGGTGCTTGCCTGGGTTTGAACCCGTAATCATCGGTTAAGATGCACTCGTTGTAACCACGCGGCCAGCTCAGCTCTTAATGCTGCCTAGCGATGTGAAAAGCCTGGGCTATTGTTGTCCCCACTCTTGTGATAAGCATAAAGATGTAAAAGGGAATATTATTAATTTCTTAATTTAAGGCGTTATTGCAATCTTTAAAAAATTAGTATTGTTTAGTTCTTAGTTGAGTTAGTGTAACAAGCACAAGATAGTCAAGATACGTAATATCTTAGTTCCTGAGGTTAGTACCAATCCTATCGGTAATGGTGACCTCTTACGAACCTAATTATTAAGACTATTCGCCTACGGAAATGGAATAAAAAAGAAGATAAATACATAGTCGTACTTTTAGTCCTTCATCTCTTTCTGTCGTGATTGATTTGATATTTGAAAGAAAGTTTAACAAAACACTCCTAAACTTAATAACAATAAGTTAGGTGGTTATTATTTTACTTTAATTTTTAACTATAGTTCTTAATTCAGCCTAAATTAAACATTTATTTCCAAAAATTTCATCATTACTTAATTCAGCTACTACCTACGCGTTAGGAGGAACTATGCTATCATTAGCATAGTTCCATAAACTAACTAACATATTTGTTTTAATATTTGTAATGTTCAAATAAATCAATTTAATGAGAAAATTTTGTATATTGTTACAGAAAAATACCACGCGCAGATGAAGGAAGCGCAACAAGTAGTTGCTGAGAAGACAAGCGCGCTCGAGGCGGAGGCGTACAAGACCAAGCGGCTACACGTGAGTACAACACTGTACTACTATAGCAATAAATTTAGCAGAAAAAATTAGGACAAAAATGTTAATAATTTAATTATTTTTCGAGTAAAAAAAGTATGTTACGTAATATTTTTATCAATGCAACAATGTTGTTGCAATTGTTGTGTTAGTTATAGGGTCTACGAGTGAATTATGTATGGCGGCGTAGATTCCAAAAGTAAAAAGTAAAGTAAAGTAAAGTAACAGCCTGTAAATTTCCCACTGCTGAGATAAGGCCTCCTCTTCCATTAAGGAGAGGCTTTGGAACATATTCCACCACGCTGTTCCAATGCGGGTTGGTGGAATGCACATGTGGCAGAATTTCAATGAAATTAGACACATGCAGGTTTCCTCACGATGTTTTCCTTCACCGCCGAGCACGAGATGAATTATAAACACAAATTAAGCACATATATATAGTGGTGCTTGCCTGGGTTTGAACCCGCAATCATCGGTTAAGATGCACGCGTTCTAACCACTAGATTCCAAACAAACCAAAATTACTTAAGTTAATTTATTAAAATTACAATTTAAATGTATAACTTAAATTACAAACTGCTTAATTACTATAAGATACAAGTGTTCATTATAAATACATATAATTTTTACGAGTTGAAATTTACACAGATTAACCAAAACTTAGTGTCATGAATTTTATTGTTAATGTAACAGAACACAATCTCATCACTTGAATTGGGCAGTGCAAATAACCTTATCAGCAGATCCCACGATGCGTGGGAATATAGCAATATATAATTATAAGTTCATATCCAATGCGATTTGCTAAGAATTATGTTGCTTTTGTATTACAAATAATTTCCATTGGGAATATTATAGATTATTTAAATGTCCAAAATTACATGTTAATTCAAGGTCAAAGGTAGAGAGGAGAGGTAAAGTTTATTAAACAATAAACTTTACCTCTCTTGCTATTGAAATGTATACAAGGCACAAAGATTACGTTTTGCTTTTTTTCGATACCCACTCACCATTTTATATTCTTTATTTTATTAGGAAGAGTTGGCGGTCCTTCGGCGTAAAGCAGAACGTATGAAAAAGATGGAGCAAGCTGGCAGCAGTATGGACGAAGTGCTTCTCGAAGAGATCAGAGAGTACAAGGAGACACTCACTTGCCCTTCGTGCAAGGTATAATTATTAACAATTTACTACAGACTTACTTGATCAGAAACTGCATATACGTTCGAAACCGTTAGAAGTGCCCACACTGTTATTATAATTCACTATAGTCGTTTCGCAGTACCGGAAATTTCCATTCAATGTTGTGACCCCTTCATTTGCCTTTTGCTTTATAATTTGGGCTTATATCAAATATAGTACGACACAAATTAGATGTAGCATCGGCAAAATTCGTAAAACCGATCACAGCCGACTTGAGTACGCCATTCCAAATTATAAATATTTATTTCTCATGTGAATATGATCTTTACAAAAACGTAATAACATGTAATATCATGTGACCTAATATATTCGTCACTTTGACACGTCGATTTGCTTTCTCGAGTTGAACTGACGCGTGAATCTATAGCGACGAATAGCGTTGAATGGCGCGATAGAGAGCTGTTCCTATTGGTTGCGTAAATCGGCAGTAATAGGTTTTACGAATTTTGCCGATGCTACATCTAAGTTGTGTCGTACTATACCAGTATAGTAGGACACAAATTAGATGTAGTATCGGAAAATGCAATGGAATGAAATTAAAACCGATTATTTCCGATTTACACAACCAATAGAAATAGCTCCCTATCGCGCCATTCGACGCTATTCGTCGCTATAGATTCTCGCGTCAGAGAAAGCAAGTGCATATGCACTCCAATCCACGCGTCAAATTGACGAACATATTTGGTCATATGATATTACAAGTAATTACGTTTGTGTAAATATCATATTCGCATGAGAAATAAATATCGATAATTTGGTATAGCGTACTCAATTCTGATGTGATCGGTTTTATGAATTTTGCCGATGCTACATCTAAGTTGTGTCGTACTATAACTTTATATTTATAGAAAGTATGCAACGATTTCAAATCGTTTACCTAAAAACCTAAGCTAGTGTTTGAACTTATTATATTATAAAACAAACATTGCGTAATTTTTTTTTCTATCCATTATATGTGAATGTGTTTCCAGGTGAAGCGGAAGGACGCCGTACTGACGAAGTGCTTCCACGTGTTCTGCTGGGACTGCCTGCGCACGCGCTACGAGACGCGCCAGCGCAAGTGCCCCAAGTGTAACGCCGCCTTCGGCGCCAACGATTACCACCGACTCTACCTCTCCACGTAGGCGCCCCCCCCCCACCTATTTAAAAAGTAACAGCCTGCAAATTTCCCACTGCTGGGCTAAAGCCCTCCTCTCCCTTTTTGAAGAGAGGGCTTGGAACATATTCCACCACGCTGTTCCAATGCGGGTTGGTGGAATACACATGTGGCAGAATTTCTATGAAATTTGTCACATGCAGGTTTCCTCACGATGTTTTCCTTCACCGCAGAGCACGAGATGAATTATAAAGACAAATTAAGCACATGAAACAGCGGTGCTTGCCTGGGTTTGAACCCGCAATCATCGGTTAAGATGCACGTGTTCTAACCACTAGGCCATCTCGGCTCGCTGAACTATTTGGCTAAATGAATTTAATGTCCGCTATTGTGTAGTGGAATTTTTATTAACTGTTATTTATAATCGGGTGAGATTGTGCGTTTGAGATGGTCGGTGTTCCCGTGGAGCACGATTGATTTATTATTATTGAGAGTCTGCACTTTTTTCTTAACTATTGACGAGCCGGGCCGGTTTATACAACGCCAGAGTCACAACGTGTTTTCCTTATGATAATAAACGTATTTTCGTGTAACATCATGCTAAGATATGTTTTCTTAGTGAAGGGGCTTGTAGGCTGTACTAGGATGTATATTTTGAATTTATAAATGTCGTAGCAGAAGCAACTTACGGGCCCGAAGCTGACAGATAATATTCTGTTATAGAATTGTCATTCATGTAAATTTGGTGTTAATTATTCAAATTACTGTGCAATTTTGTATCTATATAGTTCTATAAAACATAAAGAGACCAGATGGTATCGATTGAAGTGTAAGGAATTTCTTAAAAATTAATCCACATTTCATGGTTTCAAATTTATGCAAAAATATATATTACTAGCACTCTTTTGGATTTTGCACTTTATATGTATGATGTTTAAGTGCTTGTAGTATTTGTTTTTAACTTTATGAAACAATGAAAATTGTCTCCGAGGATATTCCTCAAATATATTGCCTAAAAAATATATTTTCATGTGCCCGTCTGGGTAATTTAAGGAAAGCAACGATTTTGTTGCACATCTGGATAAGGCTGAGTGAGCCAGCGGAATAACAGGCACAAGGTCGGCAGTGCATGTTTATGTGGCAGTTTAGATATAAAGGCAAAAGTGACAAGAGGTAAATTTTTTGCCAAATACTCGTCTTTCTTTTTATAATAATCAATAAAAAAAAATTAGGTCAATCTTTGTATATTATATTAATAATAAAAGTAATATCTGTCGCAACAAAAATTACAATAATTAACTTTACTTAGTTTCGTGTGATGATCTCATGACAACACTGAAATTTAAGATTGAGGATGATGGTGATGATGATGATGATGATGATGTGAACAGTATTGAGAGTGGTTTACTTTCTAATCGGTTTGTGATCTTAGTAGATTCGGTATCGCGATGTGACGAGATACACAATGCATATTGTCGAAGGCAATTGTCAACATTATTTATATATCGGTGTTAGATATGTGGCTTATACATTTTTAGATAATTGTATTTGCTTTTCGAGTATTATATAGATAACTTAAAACGATTTAGACACAATAAAATAATATAATTAAATAGCTCAAACATAGCTTTTTTCAATTCTGAATATCCTCTAAGTAAAGATGTGAATATACACGAACAATTAATAAAAAATGATTAAAATATGACATTAGTATTTGATGGGACACGGTTTTTCATTCATTCCTTATATTATAGTAAAACTTTCCATGTATTTAATTATGAATTATATAAAAGAAATCATTAAATATAAGAATTTAAAGTGCATTTTACAACTGTGTATGTGGCATACATGTTTTATTGTTGTATATTGAGAATAACATGAAATCGAACAAGTGAATATAGTTTATCTTCGTTTAGTATGTAATAAGTTAAGTAAGTTTCAATTTATCACCTTATTATGGGCGCAAGGAATATGAAAATATGTATAATTTTGTAAACAATTTTTGTTATGAAAAAGTGAGTACTTTTTCTTATGAAGATAATAAGTGAATCTGATGTGAAAATTGTTCGAAAAATTGTATCCGAATGTGTTTCAGGTAATATATTTTTTTCCTAATAAATTAATAAATGTTCATTTCGCTGAAATTATACCTACTGAAATGTAAAGCTGTTTTGACTTTTTTATTTTGTAAAAGTTCTATTTTAATGAACCATATATATTATATGGCCTTTATTATGTGTAATTTATGATAAAATATTTTGTAGGTATTGTTTTCACAGTTAGTCCATAATAAGGTAGTTCAGTTATTATTATTATTGTATTGTAGATAGGAAAATAGACTAACGCCAGCCCACTGACTGATATATTTATACTTTAGGCTAAACACTCATTGGGTTTAAATATATTTTGCATTCACTTCACTGTCACTTGTAAAATCTCATTATAACTTTCTTATTCACTGTTTTATATAAATAAACTTTATTTTTCTTAAATATACTTGTGACAGTGTTTGGTACGAATTTAATTTAAATTTATAACTACATTTGTAACTCTAATAATTTCAACCAAACTATCTTAAGTAGAACCTCAGCCTTTGCATTGTTAATAAATGTAGCTAAAATATTGTTTGACGCAACTCGCTAGGAATATAATAGCTGAAATTTTGTTAATTGTAAATGTTTTTTGTTTTCCAAGTGTTATTTAAAGTCTGTTAAAATCTGACAAGTAACTATGTTATTACCTGTTAAATCTATTTAAATAAACTACTTCATTATTTCTGAATGTATCAATATACAATAAGTAGGTAAAAGTAACTCTTATCTCGAAATAAATGTTGGGTGTGGTTTAAAAAAAACAATCAAATTTCAAAGGGCTGAGGCATATAACTCAAACTGTGTATATCTGATTAAATGTAATATTAATTTAAATGGAGTATCGAATAAATGTTTTAAACATACTATTAGTTTCATTTTTTAATTGCTATATGTTATTATTGCTATTTGCATATCCAAGGAATTCTATTACATAATCAATTAAAACAAGTATTATTTTTTGGGATTTTTTTATTTACAAGTTACATATGTACATCACAATGTGACACTTCAGTCAAAATGTAATACATTATAACTGGTATTATATTTAGCCATCAAATAACATATCCATACAATGAAAATGCTACTCATAAAGCAGGCATATGAACGGACGAAGCATGTTTTGTTGTACTATAACGTATAAGTATTTTAAATAAGTCTTTCTAGTTCCTATAGTAAAAAAAAATGCTTAACAAACGTGCAATAACATTAAAAAGCAGTTTTTCGAAAGAAATAATCACTCATTTTTTGCTGAGAGGAAATTCTTAACACAAATTTTATTGCATAATATCAACATAAATACAACATCAGTCTCATTCGTTTTAGTAACTGAACTATTGAAATGTTATGATAATCGTTTACGAGTATATACTCTAAACCATAAGGTTTATAAATAGCATATCGCGGCAGTGAATGAGTTACCATTATTTAAAATTAATTAAAAAAGGCAACATACAAGACTCGAATATTTTCCATCGAAAGGTTTGATATTGATTTTATAATCTTATCACTTTTGTTATTTACATGTTCGAATTACAGAAAATTCAATTATATTTAAGTTTTACATAATTTGACAATTTGTATTGACTAGACTGTAATATCAAACATGATGTTATACTTTTTATTTACAACATTTATTCATCGTTTTTATTACTACACTGATCACCTTAGAAGAAATAATTATAAACATTTTCATAAGTAACGTCTTAATCGTTAATGGCACACAAACACTAATAATTGTGATTTAATAAATGTAGTATTCTTTACATATTTATTTAAGTAGCAATTGTTTTTAATTCACGAGAAATACTGTCTTATACCTTAAACAAAATACGAGGCAAAGACCGATAGTTATGTATAAATAATAGATGCTTACAATGAGGCCCAATATATGGAAAAATATAACATTATTATATGGCGTGATTGCAAGTAAATAGACATTTTACAATATAAAATAGCTAATAAGTTTGTTAATGATTAAGCGATATTCTATACACATTAGTAGTGCTTTGACGCTATGCAATATAAACTAGACATATTCCAAGTGACGATGATGTCAACCTAACAGATTTTGAATTATTCCCCGAATCGATCGAAAACGATCGAAACGAGTTAATTCCAATTTCAATGACTAATTACGAATATATATCCCGAACCAATTATTTTTATGCTACATGATTTGCGTAGAATTTACGCATAATTTCACTATCTCTCATACACGAAAGCAACCTCTACTTTTCTTTTTGTGCGTATTTAGCCCTTTCACTAAAGTGTGGTGACAATTTAATAAAAATATATATATTAAAAAAAAAACAAAGTGACATAAATGCTGTTTCGGAATGAAAACCCTTCCCTATTTATAGTAATAAAAAATGATACTGTTAGTACCTTAAACGTAATTGTAGGATAAGTAGGTTGGTCATATAAATGAAATATTATTTTTGATTACGAAACACATTGAGATCAATAAAATCATGATTTAAAAAATATTTATAATTTTCAGGCACACTAAATAGCCATCTCTATCTCTCTTCACGCGCTTAGCTTTTTCTAAGTTTAATCTTAGTTTTTATTTCTATTCTATATTAAACTACATCTTCAGCCAATGACTACTCAACATTTAATTTATTTTTCCGACAAACTTTTATATATTTTATTTATAAATACGGTACCATTGTTTGACTATCTACATTGTTCCAATATTTACGTATATGCGTGCTGTATATTTTGAATATTTTTTTTTTCTAAATAAAATTATTTGTCATCAAATGGCAAGCGCTGATATAATGTGTGCGGGACGGATGATTATTATTTTTTATTATAATGGCATGGATATATTCTGGCAATATTTGAATAATTTTAGCAAAATATTTTTTTTATGAATAAGGTCAATACATTAGCGCAAATATATATAAATATTTTATATTGAACTTTTATATTGACTTTGGATATATACATGTGAATTCGCTTTTTGGGCTACATTTTATTTTAGTTTTCATGCATATTTAATACTTAAGAAGTAGAAAATATCGATAATCAGAATTAGGAAATGAGAGTAGTGTTAGTATAGCGGATTAATGATTATTTTTTGTTTTGCGTAATATTAAAATATTTCACAAAAATATTAGGAGTTTGGCAATTTTTTTTAATGCTGAACTTGGCACAGATTATGCTCATTATGGATTAGTCAAATATTAGAAGTCATATATTTCATTGTTATTTCATACGAATACTTACAGAACTATGTTTCGATCACTAAATAATATTAATATAATATGTTAATTTACTGACCGTCTGTATTTGATTATAGTTAGTAGAATTATCTTAAAAATGTATTAATTAACTTAAGATGAATGGTCCTTATACTTTTAATACGACAAAAAGTTTTTATTTAAATATTGAATAGTAGTGTATTATTTGAACTGTAGGAATCAAGATTAATAAAAATATTGTATTTAATATAATTTACCTTTTGTTACTAAGACATTTTGGGATTATTAATGTAAATATAACTTACTTCAAATTCGTAAATTGAAGTTATTTACTATTGTGGAATTTTAAAAGCTTTCTTAGCGAATTGATTACGTATGAATAATAGATAAGTTGAAGAAATTATGTAATTATAGATTTGGTGGGAAGAATAAATAAATGTGTAACATTGTTCTGCAGCCACTTCCACGAGTGCCCAGAACAATATTAACTCTAAAAATATTTTTGTATCAGCACATCGAAGACAATTATTGAAATATTCATTTTTGAGAACTGATCAGAGAACTAGTCAATGGTAGAATCTGATAACATACGAAGCGAATAAAGTAAACGAGAAAAATGAATCAACAGTCGATATAGCGAGTTGCGCGTTCCGTTTTCTCTCCTATAATTTTATTTAATCGTGTTATTACGCTCTGCTAGTAAGATTCCAACGAGGAGCGTGCTTTACGGTAAAATAAAGTTCGGTTAGTAGACCGGGACAAGTGAGTACGTTGACACGTCAGCATGTCGGCACGTGAGCACGTCGGCACGTGAGCACGTCGGCACGTGAGCACGTCGGCACGTGAGCACGTCGGCACGTGAGCACGTCGGCACGTGAGCACGTCGGCACGTGAGCACGTCGGCACGTGAGCACGTCGGCACGTGAGCACGTCGGCACGTGAGCACGTCGGCACGTGAGCACGTCGGCACGTGAGCACGTCGGCACGTGAGCACGTCGGCACGTGAGCACGTCGGCACGTGAGCACGTCGGCACGTAAGCACGTCGGCGCGTGATCACGTCGGCGCGTGAGCACGTCGGCATGTGAGCACGTCGACGCGTGAGCACGTGTGCGCCCCGGCAGGCGGGTGCGGCTCCGTGCAGGCGCGGCGGCAGCTGCTGCGCGGCGCCGCGTTACACTTGTACAGTCGTAGACTACAAAGAGAGAAATAGTTTAAACTACATATATATATCATTTAATTAAATAGTTGTATATTAGTTTTTAGTTTAGTTAGATTTATATTATATTTGAATTTTACAACAAAAAGTTAAATAAAAACTTTATAAATTTTACCTGTTCGAATAGTTTGATTTCATCCCCCTCACCGTGTTGGGCGAGCTGACTTTTTAATGCCTAAAAAAAAAATTATCATTATTTCTTTAAACCATAGACGCAAAGGCTAAGCTCCCTCTGAGTATAATGCCGCGCTAAAGCCTAAAAATAGTTTCAAACAATATTAAAGTCCAAAAGTAAATTTAATACTACTAAAGCGGTCCATTATATGGCTTATTTTTAAACATAATATTGCATTTCTAAAGTATGCACTTCTAAGCTTGGTTATACTGTTAAATAATAGTATGCAATCAAATAAAATTTATGTTTTATATAGCAATTATTATTGCAGCACTATGTATAGCACTATGATTATGGCACTATTGATACTTTGCCTTTAATATATATTTAGTCAAATATTCTAAATCTATACCTATATATTATCGTTATAGCCGACTTTTTTAATTTACTTTTGGACGAAATTCGTATATAATAATAACAATTTGTTATGTACATAATCGATTCCTTTATATATTGCCAATTATTTATTTACATTATGTGGTTATATACATGTGCTGGAGGTCGCGAGTCAACCCATAATTAAGCCGTGGTTGTCTGTGCCTTCTCTTTAGTTTGAAATATTTACACACATAGATATACATAAACAAAAGAAAAATAAACGATACAGATAATAATTACAAATAATATTTCCTTTAACCATAGAAAATACAGATAATATTTATTTTCATAATATGTGAATAAATAGAAAAAATATACATAAAAATATTTTTAAACAGATTAAAAATATAGAAAAGAATAAGAGAGAGCACAGAGACAATAATAAATGTGTGCGTGTGAAGCTGATAGTGATGTATATTAACCTTGACGTTTTATTCTTGACTCGAGATCGCCAAGCAGGCCCTGAATGGTGTAAATACCTGTTTCACATTAAACCAGTTAACGGTACTAACACTACTCTACATTTCATAATTTTAGTAAACAGGTAAAAAGAATATCCAATTTTTTTTTTAAGAAGGCAGTCGTATTTTTTTCACACCTACGTCCATAGACAAAAGAGATATAAGAAGTATAATCTAATATTACTGCATTTCTTAATTTATTGAACTAAGATGTTTCATCCCTTGTGCTTATAATTATATTATCTCACTTACATTTTACATCAGATTACAGCCGTACATAGCATTACAGAATAAATGGCGATGTGGAGACCTATATATATATTGGACTTAATTTATTTTAGTATCCTATTACATAGATTTTTTTATTTTCATATTATTTGATGGGTTGTTGTGTATGTATGTGTACACTATAAATAAACATTATTACATAAACACATACAATATTTTTAAGTATCTAAGAAACATTGAATATATATCATACATAAAACTTTTTAAGCATTTCGTATTATTTATTTATATAGATACATTAATATATAGGGCGAATAATAATAGAAATACAATATGAAAGTTATAGCTAAATCGTTCGAAAGACTATTCTTGAATAATAATAAAATACTTCGTGAAGTTATAATTTAAAATATTATCAAACTCACTTCTATAGACTGCTGGTACTGCTCCATGAGGTTTTTGCAAGCGTCGAGCTCGGCCAGCTTTTTGACGACGACATCGGCCACGTTCCTCTCCGTCACCTCGATTTTATCACTGGAAATGTAATAGGATGAGCCGGATGAGCAAACCGCATTTATTCTACGTAATATATAGTGTGGTAAGTGGTAAGTGTGAAACAAGATGTGATTGTTTGTGAGCTGCTATGTAAAGACTGTAAAAAGTTGTGAGATGTTATGTAAAAATTGACTGTTAATTTATATGTAAGTCGAATGTCAATCAACTGTAGAGTACTGTCAGTGGGAGTGGGGGGTGTCGTAAGTCGAATGTTCAACTGTAGAGTACTGTCAGTGGGAGTGGGGGGTGTCGTAAGTCGAATGTCAATCAACTGTAGAGTACTGTCAGTGGGAGTGGGGGGTGTCGTAAGTCGAATGTCAATCAACTGTAGAGTACTGTCAGTGGGAATGGGGGGTGTCGTAAGTCGAATGTTCAGCTGTAGAGTACTGTCAGTGGGAGTGGGGGGTGTCGTAAGTCGAATGTTCAACTGTAGAGTCTGTAGAGTACTGTCAGTGGGAGTGGGGGGTGTCGTAAGTCGAATGTCAATCAACTGTAGAGTACTGTCAGTGGGAATGGGGGGTGTCGTAAGTCGAATGTTCAGCTGTAGAGTACTGTCAGTGGGAGTGGGGGGTGTCGTAAGTCGAATGTTCAACTGTAGAGTACTGTCAGTGGGAGTGGGGGGTGTCGTAAGTCGAATGTCAATCAACTGTAGAGTACTGTCAGTGGGAGTGGGGGGTGTCGTAAGTCGAATGTCAATCAACTGTAGAGTACTGTCAGTGGGAATGGGGGGTGTCGTAAGTCGAATGTTCAGCTGTAGAGTACTGTCAGTGAGGGGGGGGGGGTGGTGTCGTACCGCAGCGCGTGCGCGAGCGCGGCGGCGGGCAGGTCGGACTTGTGAGATACTATGTAAAAATTGACTGTTAATTTATATGTAAGTCGCATGTTCAGCTGTAGAGTACTGTCAGTGAGGGGGGGGGGTGTCGTAACGCAGCGCGTGCGCGAGCGCGGCGGCGGGCAGGTCGGACTTGTGAGATACTATGTAAAAATTGACTGTTAATTTATATGTAAGTCGCATGTTCAGCTGTAGAGTACTGTCAGTGAGGGGGGGGGGTGTTGTCGTACCGCAGCGCGTGCGCGAGCGCGGCGGCGGGCAGGTCGGCGGGGCGCGCGGCGGCGGCGGCCAGCGCGGCGGCGGCCAGCGCGCGCAGCAGCTCGGCCAGGCGCACGTCCAGCGCCAGCACGCGCTCCAGCAGCGCGCCGCGCGCCGCGCGCTCGCCCGCCGCCTCCCAGCGCTGGCGCGCCGCGATGGCGGCCGACAGCGCGCGCAGCGACTCGCGCTCCGACGCGCACTCCGCCGAGCCCGAGCCCGAGCCCGAGCCCGAGCCGTCCGCCTCCGCCTCCACCGACGCGTCCGCCTCTGCCGACCGAGCGTTTGTCGAGTTACTTACGGGGACTATCCTGAGGTCTGTCACTCGATTTGTAATGATTATAGATTTAATTATATTTTACAAGTTAGAGTAAAAGAAATAAAGAAAAGAGTAGAATATTTTTTACTGTGAAACTCACCTTTATCTATATCCCCGCAGGACTCTCTCTCGGGCGACAGCTCCTCGCCGCTCCAGGCGCCTGCACCCTCAGCGCCCGACCACCATTCTTCCGCATATTCTGAGATAAAAAAAATTGTCTATTATATTACTCGTCTATTAAAAACCTTATCATTTGATATCTTATTTCTCATAATTTTTTTGCTCTAAAATCACATAAGAAATACTCAGTAACCTGGATCGGTAACGAGACAGGGCTCCGTCTCGGAGTCGAGCAGGTCGGCGGAGTTGTCGTTGTCGTCGGACATGCGCGAGCGCTCGTCGTCGTGCGCGTGCGCGGGCGCCGCCGCGTGGGCGAGCGGCGTGGCGGCCGAGCGCAGTGCGCGCGCCACCGCGCCCAGCAGCCCGCCGCGAGACTCGTCCTCCGGGGACAGGGTCTCGCCGCTGTCGCTCCGGCTACAAGTGCCAGCAGACGAGGGAGTTTAGTTAAAAGTAGAAAATAGTTGCGAAAATGAAACAAGCGAGAGTTCTATATTCGCTGGGTGCGAAGTATAAGGTGGGGGAACCACGAAACGATCGCAGCGCGCGTCATGGCCAAAAAAGGAACTTTGTGTGGCGAACGCTGTCACATTTTAGTAGCGAGATTTACGTTTTTAGTTAATAAACATGGTGTGGATCATAGCATCTTCATATTTAATTTCTTTCACATCTTGCACATGTTAAGCTAAAACTAATTGTTTTCCTTTCAATGTTGTTTGTGGTTGGAAAATGATGTCGTGTGTGATTGGCCGGAATCCAGTTTTTATGAATAATTTGGCCATGTTTAACTGAAAATACATAAAAGGATAGATTATTGAGAGCACAAGCACTCATAAATAATCGTCTACTATTTACATGAAATGCGTTATTCGATGAAATTTGCTTACTTCTTTACTTAACTTCTCATGACGACAGCCATGACAAATCCGTAATGTACTAAGCGATATCTATTGATTGTGCCATTTTAGACGAAAAATAAAAAAGACTTACCTTATATAGATTTAGAATATTATGATTGGAATAAATATATATTACAATATTTAATGACGTAATGACAGCCGGGCATTTGGCATTGCGGAGGCCACCGTATTTGCAACCGCTAGTTGGCGCTGTCATCGCGCACCCAGCGAATATGGATTTAATTGGAAATATTTTCAACAAAATACGAATTATAAAAAGTGGAGCAAAAGAAGTAGTAAGAGTAAAGCTGGCTTCCCACGGCCTGATTTCTCACAGGTCAGACCGCGCCAGGACAGACTGATAGGCCATGGGAACCGTCGCATCTGATGTGGCCTGCGGTGGCCTGATGTAACCCGTTCGATCCATCGGAAGTCGGTAAGTTCAAAGGCGCGGCGCGGCGTGGCACAACGGTGCCTGTAGCGGCCTGTACGGGAGCGTGTGCGTCGGTTGTAATCGTTCATTTCACCTGCGGCCGTGCCTGAGAGTACACGCACATGATGGAATGGACAAATGACTCACTACTCATATTGGAATGTCAGTCAACAGGCCGACAACTGCCGTGGGAACGCTCAGTACAGGCCGTGACAGGCCTACACAGGTGGGGCAGCGCCTGGTGAGGCCTGTCGCCTAGCGGGTCGTGGGAATCCACCTTAAAAGAGCCTCACCTGCAGTAAGCTTCATTGTGGTAGACGGTGGGCTGCAGCGCGTGGTGCGGCAGCGCGTAGGCGGCGCGCACGGCCTCGGTGAGCGCGCGCAGGCGGCGCGACAGCGCGTCCAGCGCCGCCGCCGCGCCCGCGCCGCCCCGCGCGCGCGCGCCCGCCGCCAGCGCCTCCTGGCGCCGCTGCTCGCACATGCGCACCAGCTGCCGGCACTCACCGCGTCTGGGAGTGAAAGGGACACATTTATGAGATATTAAATCACTTTAAAATATTGTACAAACATTTTGGTCAATAAAATTCTTGGTGGTAGGGCTTTGTGCAAGCCAGTCTGGGTAGGTACAACCCACTCATCAGTTATTCTACCGCCAAACAACAGTACTCGGTATTGTTGTGTTCCGGTTTGAAGGGTGAGTGAGCCAGTGTAACTACAGGCACAAGGGACATAATATCTTAGTTCCCAAGGTTGGTGGCGCATTGACGATTTAAGGAATACTTAATATTTCTTACAGCGTCATTGTCTATGGGTAATGGTGACCACTTACCATCAGGTGGCCCATATGCTTGTCCGTCAACCTATTCCATAAAAAAAAATAATATTTATTTGCCTAACATTTTATTGCAAAGGTGATTTTAATCATATGATACCTGCGCTCAAGCTCCGCACTGAGCCTCGCGACTTCGGCCTCGGCGTCCCGAAGCGAGTCCCCGAGCGCGCCCGTCTCAGCGGCGAGGAAGTCCTGCATCTCAGCCGCCTCCCGCTCGGCTTCCGCCAGCCGCGCCGACAGAACACGGGATGACTCCCGCCCGTGGCACGCCTCCTATAGTGAACAGGCGACAAGGGCCTCTGGTAGTTAGTTGGACTTTAAAATTATGACATACATACATCATATAAATAATATGTATTGACAATGACTTACATCATTAAATGGATCTTAATAGAAAACCAAAAGTCATTAAAATACATTTAAAAACGAATTAGGTCAATTTAGTTATAATATAATATATACTTAGGAGCCTAATTTTCAATCAATTAAAATTTATAAGGAAAATAAAATTGACAAATTAATTTTTCAGCAAAAACAATCTGGCGTTTAAAACAATCGACTCGCAATAAACTCTTGTTAAACATAATGAACAAACTTTTTTCCATTTTAGTTATGGTTTTTAATCGGCCCACCAGTAGCTTGCTATGATTCACAGTTCACTGGTTAACCGCAACAAGCGCTTATTACAGTAGGGTTGGCAACTGCATACATTTTATCACAGTGTTTTAATATTTACTTGATATAAGTTTATACATATATTCATGTAGTACATAAGTAGTATTACGAACTTAAAAAGTAAATAATTTAAAATACCAACATATTGTATATATTCTTAACTATATTTATTATATAATATTAATACTTCACTGTACAATGTAAATATGTATTTATTTATTACTAGCAGGAGCAATACTGATACTAAATATAGTGCAGTTTTTGTTTATTTACGACATCACATTAGAAACTTCTAAAATGATTAGTGTTTATTTATTATATTGTCTATGTATTATATACAAAAATCTATCTATCGAATCACTCAGCTATTAAAAAAACCGCATTAAAATCCTTTGGGTAATTTTAAAGATCTGAGCATGTATAGGGACATACAGCAATAAGAGACTTTGTTTTATAATATGTAATGTTTATGTCTGCTATGCACATCCCTACCTCTTTCTATACTTTTTTCGTACCTCTAAGGTTGCCTGGAAGAGATCGCTGTTTTAGCGATGAGGCCACCTCTTGTGCAACATTCTTAAACGTGACTAAAGTATGTGTATGGGACAATGACAATGATAATTTGACGCGGGACAGATTGTAATCTGACAGTTTAACTTTGCAATTATATTTTACAGTTCACAATATTTCGGCAGTTTACAATCTGTCTCGTCAGATTGTAATCTAACGAATTTTGTAATCTTACGGTGACATGTATATTGGTGTACAATAAAGTGTATTCTGATTTGATTTGAATAGTCGAGTTATATTTATGGTGTGAGGTATCATACCGCATGCAACTTGTCACAGTGCTCCCGTAGTGCGTCGATCTCGCCGCGCTGTCTCGTGGCGAGCTCGCCAGCCGCCCGCAACTGTTCTTCTAAAGCGCGAAGACAACCGTCTGCATTGGAACCGGCGCCTGAAATCGATTTGAAAATTGATTTTCTTAGTCGAAACATCTGTTTATAACAAAATAAAACAAGTATGGATACATATAATAAATAATATAAGAGTTAGTAAGTGCTTTAGTGGCACAATTTCTGAATTCACTATTTAATGTTTTTTATAGTTTGCATGCTGGCTTCAGACAGGTGCAATGTCGGTATACATAAATTTATAGATATTTTTCTATCTAGGAAAGATGAAATTCTCAACTTTTCTCTTTTTTAATAGCCCTGTTCGTTGATGTAAAATTGCGTTGTGTAGTTTAAATATCAAAGCATACAGACAGCGGTAACCGACTATGTTTACTACTATGTAGTGATACATACACAAAATGGTGTTTTCAAAATTTACAAACATGTCATTTTTATTGATTCAAAATTATCGTTCTTACCAGCGCCGGCAAGTTCCAGCAGTCTTTGTGAGTTCCTCTCCAGTTCAGATATGGCCGCTAGTCTGGCAGAACGTTCCGCAGCCAGCTGTGCCTCAGCGTGGAGCCTCCTCTCTCGTTCTTCAGCCGCTGCAGCCTCAGCCGCGACGGCGGCGGCAACCAGACGCGCGTTTTCAGTGTCGCGAGAGCTCGCTTGAACACCACGGTGACAGCGAGTGACATCTATGCGACTGGAAAAACGAAATGTCTAATTGACCCAACTATGTTGCACTATTTATCAAATCAACTATGTATCAAATTTATTTTAATCTAAAATAAAGTAACCATCTTTCAAGATCATCTTTTAAAAATATATTTTTCAATTTTTATAAGGCAAGTTACCTCTCAATATTTGGCACGATTCCCGCAAAAGCCGATTCGATATCGGTTCCACACAAAACAGTTTGCGAAACTTTCTCGGCATAGATCCTCACCCGCGTCTTCGTCACAGAACGCGAGGATACGGAACGAGCTACAGTGGGTCTCCGAGAAGGTGGTGTATTCTCGTGTTTTGGAGATGAGTCTGGATCGGCATCTCGCCTTCTCCTAGGCAATGTACCATACTTGTCAGCTGCTACTCGAGTAGCAGATGCATCAGTTGCAATAGGGAGTCGTTGTCCGTTAGTCGGCCATTTTTTCTCGTCAACAGGAGAATTTGGTGTTCTACATCTAGCAGTGGAAGTTTTTGTAGGTTTGGCACGTAAAGCTGGACTCTCGCGGACCAGATTGGGAAGATCTGCAGTTGGCCGTATGCGTGGTTTGGGTGTCAGTGGTCTGGGTTTTTCTGGCGGTGTTGGTTTTTCTCGACTTCTGGCTCGTTCACGAGTTGCTAGGTTAGGTCCACGAGGTGCTGTCGCTGGACGAGGAGTAGACGTACCGACGGGTGAACTTCTTTTTGGTTCCGTCACTGTTACGTTAACTCGGCGACGGGGACGAGGAGGAGCACCCGCTAAGGATGAGCTTTCAGATCCACAGCCCGAACCACAAGAGACAACACTGGAAGCACAAGAACGGGATCCTCCACCACTACTCAGAGCTCGACCACAACCCTCGACACCACTATCACTTCCAGCTGCACCGAGTGCTAACTCATCTCCAACCGGCAAGCTATCAAGGTCACTAATTGACCGCACATCAATCGCTTCACAAGACCCATTTTCCACGAATGATTGTTTTAGATTAATACTTTCATTATGACTCTCTAGAGTTTCAATACTAATACCACTTTCTTCTTTAATCACTACAATTGAATTATCACTTGTATTATTTGTTTTGTTTTCAAGATTTCCGTCTCCGTTAGAAATCGTTTCACTGACTTCGGAGCCGGACGGAGGAAGGCCGCTGACTTTACTTGAATTTTCTTCTTCCATTTTCGCCTTTTATGTCACGTCATGATCTGAAACAAAAGTGAAACGTTGAAATTGTGAAAATTTAGAATGTATTTAAGTTGCTAGACGGATGGTTTGGTGCCAAGTAATCAGTTTGATGCAGTGGCATTGTGTGAGTAAAACGTTCATTGTGCGGCAGCCCTCGGGCCACGGGTCACAATCTCGAGGGAGCTTATTTCTATTGTTCGCATTCGCCTATTCTCAAATGTTCGTGCTATTTTACAAAGAAGCCAGGTTACTTAGCAATAGCGATAGGTATGGTAAACTATAATCTTGGCAATTTTCATTTCATACTTAATGGATAATATTTATTATGAATCGACGACGTACGATTTCATAATAGTAGTTGAAAATTTAGTTCGCATACTACTGAGTGTGCTATATGAGATGAAAGGAAAGAACAGTACGAATAATGTTTTAAAGAAGTATATGATGCATGTATATGAGCGATAACAATACACACAAGTATTTATATGACCCCTAGCGATGAGAGCTACAAAACGTTCCCACGGCGGAGGCCTGCCCCGACTCTTGTGACACTCATTCACGACCATATTAATACAACTGAACCTTGCATATTTTATACTAGGTTCCTCCCACTACTTTGTTATTTTATTCTTTACCGGGATAAAATAATGAAATCTTCTATACATATAATAAAATTGGAGTGTCTGTTTGTAATATTAAAATAACCGCTTTTTACTGTATGCATATGTACATGCATACACATAACACATACCAAAATAACATTTTTTTATAAATTGTTGTCTGTCTGTCTGTTTATTCCGGCTAATCTCTTGAATGGTTGGACCGATTTTGGCGAGACTGATGTCATACGGAGAAACTTAGGTTACTTTTATTTTAGAATTATACATATAATAAGAATAAAGTCGCGTGCAACCTTCGTGTACCACTCCATCATCACGTCATGCTACCAAACAAAAACAAAAAACGCAAATAAAAACAAACCCATTTTTCGCTATATAGAGAAAAAATCGCAGTTCAATTTCAATGTAATCTTATAACTTCAACTCTTTTGTAAAGGAAGCTCAAAGATTGTGTCGTAACTGATTATATGCCTATAACTAAAGATCGTTAAGTCGTTTCGGTGCCACTGTTGTTCCACGAGTGCCTATAATTAGTAATTACGTCAGCTTTTCATGGTCATCTTTATTGTTGGCGATTAATAACTTTCTTTTAATAAAATAAAGTAGGCAACTTTCTTTTTATAACGAGTGCTGCGTCAGAAGTATCGACAGATAAGGAGTACAGACCACTCCATTTATGTCGAAGAATTTGTGTACCATATTCTGCTATGGCTGTTTATTTTACTTTTAAATTAACTTTATTGCGTAAAGATAAATCGCTTTCGCGTGTTCTCTATCTCATATGAAACTAGTTATTGCCCGAGTCTTCGCTTGCGTTTGCGAGGTTGGTCGTCGACTATAATAAAATAATAATATTTTATAACCGTAGCCTACGGAGTCTTTCAGTCCAACCTCCCTTCATTATAAGTTTCATCCGATTTGGTTCAGTTGTTTGGACGTAAAACATATAGACAACGTTACTTTCGTATTCAAAATATGAATATAATTTGTGAATAACAAGGTACAAGAATATTCAAAATATTGAAACCGGTAGGTATGTATTTTTATTTGTTACTAGAAAAGAAAATCTATACTCCACGCCTGTGATATTTCGATCGATTGCGTTTAATATGAAAAAATATATATATAAATATAGTAACATAATAGGAAAATGGACGTGCAACATATATGACACTAATGTCATAGTCCTTAGTTCTCTCACTCTTCCTTCAAAGAATGTGGGGAATATATACAGATTGCATAAAACCCTTCAAGTGAAGTCGTAAGTGATAATTCCAAAACTTCTTGTATTAAGTAAATTTGACTTGTTGTTGACTTTCCATATGTTAGCAATATTCTCATAAATCTTATCGAAGAATTTAATATCTAACATGTTGTAACCGATAAGACCACATACCAGGATAATTATTAACTCGAGTAAGCACGATAAGCTTATAAACACTTCGAATTTAATAAAATATATCGTTTCCGCTTTAATAATTTATTCTAGAGGTTTCGCAAAAAAAAATATGCAAGAATTCATTGAAAAAAGAATTTAAGAGGAGAAAAATTACGAAACATAAAATTAATGAATAGGATTTCGTTCTTCATGAAGTGATTAAGAATTGTCAACAGAACAAGGGGCATGTTTTCATTAGTCATGGTGTCGGACGCCATGATCGCGACACGCCGTCTGCGCGCGCGCACCACATAAATCGACGTTATTCTTAGCCACGTAAGAACTGTTATGTATAATTTGACGGCTAATTAAACGAGATAGAAAGGCCATTGCGAAGGCCCAGTCGATGACACTCGTCTCTCGTCAGACTGAAGGTCACAAGTCTATGTCAGCACCCATTAACTAAAAAACTAAACACTTCCTCAATGCTCGCTCGTGTTTTCCTTGTTTAGATATTAGCTATGTTTAGTATTATTTAAATTTAGTTTTTTTTTCCTAGTTTCCGAAACGAGTTATTTTTTAATACCAGCGGATATAAAGTAATTAATAATGCTTATCCCTTCATTATTGTTTGGTATTGAAACTAGGATATTTTCAATTAGTAAACTATAGGTAATGTAATGTTTATGTTTAAACGTTTCCTATATTAAAATAATAGATATATTATGGCTTAAGTGTTTTGAAATCTTATTTAAATGAGGTTTAATTTGATAAGTATATCGTTTCTTTTTAAGCCTTATTGGTAATTTGTCTCATGATATCTTTCTGAGGAATTTCGGCGGACACAAGAATGAAAAGCCAGCTGTGCAGAGCCAAAGTACGCACACAAGTGTATTCTAATTTCTTTACTTTTATAATCCAATGGGATGGCAAAAAATTATATCCGGAAATAGCACAGACGCAGAACTAATGGCTTGACATGTTTTCATATGAACGAGAGTGTAAACACACAAATACTCAGACTCTCTGCTACTGAGAATTTCTCGATAGAAAAAGACCAATATTTTTTTATAAACCTGACCCAGAGTTTGAACCAAAGACCTCGAGATCTGCAGCATTACATACTAATCATTTTATTAATGAAGTATAGTGAATATGGTTATGTAAAAAAATATTTGTATGCGATAACATTTCTAGAAAAAACCTTCTAATTTTAAAATACTCCGTGGAGCAGGAAACAAAAGGTGTTATTTTAACAAAAACTCTCATTTAGTTGCACAATTTCTTTTCGTAAACTTTCCTTGAGCCGTAGAAATCGTCGAATAAAAGCCATTGTAAGTTAATACGTCTTCTTAATATTCTACTTAAGGATAAGTCGTGTTGGCTGCGTAAGAATGAAGGCACGTAATCCATGAATTTTCACGATAAATAAATTATTCGCGAGCTCGTTGGACAGAGATTAAGAAACGAGTATTGATTTAATTGTTTTAAACTTACTTTTCAACTAATTAAAAAAAACTCTCAGCGTTTTGTGTTATTTTTATTTGCAACACAACACTTTGAAAAATCAAAGTCAAGTTAGTAATAGAAACATTTTTACTTCACTAAAATCTTATTGTAAGTTGAGATAAGCAATAACAGATTTGCTTTTTGACGATGCAAGTGACATTTCAAGGTCAAATCTTTATCAACTTATTTATTGGTAGTAAGAGGCCAGATATATATTTTTCAAATGTTTAATATTACCCATTTCAAACAACAACAACAACAGCCTGTAAATTCCCACTGCTGGGCTAAAGGCCTCCTCTCCCTTTGAGGAGAAGGTTTGGAACATATTCCACCACGCTGTTCCAATGCGGGTTGGTGGAATACACATGTGGCAGAATTTCAATGAAATTTGTCACATGCAGGTTTCCTCACGATGTTTTCTTTCACCGCTGAGCACGAGATGAATTATAAAGGCAAATTAAGCACATGAATCAGCGGTGCTTGCCTGGGTTTGAACCCGCAATCATCGGTTAAGATGCACGCGTTCTAACCACTGGGCCATCTCGACTCCCATTTCAAAACGATTACACAATTATAAACGTTAACAATTGGAATTATCGTTGCGGCTTGCCCGTTCTACTCCCAACGCAAATAGGTTAACCCACGAATTATGATTCACAAATCTCAGCCAATGTTGAAAGCACTCTATTATACAGTTTCTCCTCATTTCGAATGTTTATCTAAATATTAAACGCGCACATAATGGGATGAACGATGATGATTACGAGGTTTATATTTACAGGTTTGTTGTTATTTGACAAAATAACATTCCACAGGGGTGCAAAATGCAAACATCTATCTATACTAATATTATGAATGAAATAGCATCTATGTTTGTATCTCTGTTGCTCTTTCACAAACAAATTGAACCGAAATTGATAAATTAAATATAAAGCAAGTTCAAGAACTCTAAGAAACCTTCCGAAGTTCTCCTCCTTAAGGATTTCGTGGAATTGCAGGCTGAAACACTTGACGATCAAACCCTTAACATAAGCGAAGCCGCGCGCGACAACTAGTTAACATATAAAACATATAAAACCGGAGCTATGAAGAGATCTCCGATAGGCTAGTAAGAGCACGTGAATCTTAATTAAATATTGTGGGTTTAAGCGCCGGAATTTCCATTTGCTTAATTCGTGTTTTTAATTAGCATCGCGCTCGCCGCACCGAAACATCGAGGCATGTGTCGGGTGAAATGCTACCACCAATTCTCTTCAAAAGGCTTTTCAGACTACTGCGTTATATAAAGCACAAATATACTCTTAAAAGGTATGGATAAAATATATCTCAAGCTGGAATCAGGAATTCTTAAACAAATATGTAAAGTTTTGTATCGTTGGATTTTTGTTCCCAAGTCACACTTGAAAGGCTCGATTTGAATATTTCTAATAGAATTGGGCATAATAGTCGATTATATTTAATGGTTATAAGTTCCTGTTATTTAATTAATAATAAAACAGGATTTCATTTACGAAAAGCAACAAAAGAAGGTAACAGATAGTGTCTGACTGATAGTAATATGTGCTTACTAATATTGTTATGTATGTTTGGATGGATGGATGTTTGCAATTACGTCAGAACCTTTGAATGGATCAAAATGAAATTTGGCACGGATATATATTCTGGAATAAGACATAGGACTCATTTTCCGGACAAATGAGCAAATCCTGACTAACCACTCACAGGCTTAATAATTTACTAGTAATATTCTTTTAATTATAACATGTGGTGTTATTTGCAGCATGAAGAAATCGTGTCAAATCTGACATTTAAATGAAGCCCATTACTCCATCAGAATTTGAGTTGCATGGAATTTGTAACGGTTAGCATTTATACAAATTTTGTACTCATTTTTACAAATATTAAATTAGTTACCGACGAGTTTCTTGCTCTCCTCGAGATTCCGGATTTGTATCCAATGACTAGCTAGTCTATTTGAATAAAAAATTAAGTTCGACCGTGAATAAGACGAAGCATATTGCTACTTAATAAATAAATAGTAATAAATTTGTTGCATTGACATTTTAATAACACATCGGAAATTAAACAATTGAATTTATAAGAAATTTGAAAATCTAGACCAAAAAATCAGCTATAATTTCGCTAAGCTTCATCCGGCGGTTTGGAAACCATTGCACATTTTTATCGATCGATAAGACCCTATAACTTTCTATGGTAAACAAATACTTTTGATTCAGATAGCGATTATTTATTTAATTTCATTTATTATTTTTCAAAACAATTAAACAAAAATAAATATCGTTGTTTTATTTACAGTATTATATAATATGCATTGAGTAAGAATTTCGATTTCACAGATCAATTTATAACGTCAAAGGTATTTAATATGGCCTTATATAAAAACTTCGGCGAGTCGCCCGATAGTGACATAATGGTATGCTTAAAAGGTAAATGGATTTGTAAACATTGTCACGAGCTGACGGGCGTAGAGTTATACGGACATACGAACGACCGATAAATTATAGAGGGCAAAAGTACACGTGAAGATAAAAAATAATTCACTTTGGTATTACAACCGTATTTGGATTAAGATAATGGATAAAGATGATATCAACATCCAAGAAGTTCGAGACTATACGCCTATAGTCTACCCCAGCAGTTCCCAAACTATTTTTATCTCGTGGACCACTTTCAAAATTTTATTGGTTTCGGTGGGCACCCTGCTGCTACATTTCTACCACATGCTTAAAGTTAGCAAAAAATAAAAATTGTGTCGCTTCTGAGTTCTGTCCCTATATCCCAATAGCTAAAATAAAAAAAAAATAGTACATTTTCTAACACTTCACTTATAATTATTAAAAGAATAGAATTACTAGAAAAATTAATAAGGTAATATAACTATGCTCACATTGTTGCTCTTTATTATCAAAAGCAGATAAATTTTCGTGGAACCCTATTAACATCTTATGGACCCCCATTTTTATTCACGCCTACGTAGATTATCATTATGTCTCCCGTGGACCCCCAGGGGTCCACCTGGACCACTTTGGGAATCACTGGTCTACCCCAACATAAGAATACAAAAGGCAAATAAACATTTGATATCGAATTGACGTGACATCACGCGAGCTTGAATAATATATAACATTAATTATGGTTTTGCGAAAAAATTGCGATGTAACTAGTAATAGGGAAATTTAGGATGAAAATAGAAGGATTTAGTGGATAGTATTGTATGTTGTAGATACATTAGTCAAGCGATGTTAATAGTTCACAATATAGCTGATCTATTTTCAAATAGCGTGGCGTATGTAAATCTATTTTTTTATTCGTTTACCTTTATTTATTATTCGATTGGAATATATAATATTACAGTGCATACTATATATTTCATTACATTTTAACATTATTGATTGACAGTGCCTATTCCAATTCGATGGGACTACTAGGATGAAATCTTTCGCAGAAATTCCTTATAGAACGTTATTTTCAAACTTCATCTACAGAGGTTAAATGTTTTTTTTTTTTAAATCCCAATGGTAGGCAAAGACAAAAAAGTCAGTAACTATTTCTCTTGGCGTTTCTTTGGCGAGCTTAATTGCTAATAATAATTCAAATATATAAAAGTAAAGTAACAGCCTGTAAATTTCCCACAGCTGGACTAAAGCCTCTTCTCCCATTAAGGAGAGGGTTTGGAACATATTCCACCACACTGTTCCAATGCGGGTTGTTAAATGCACATGTGGCAGAATTTCGATGAAATTAGACACATGCAGGTTTCCTCACGAAGTTCTATCTTGAAATTTTAAGTACTATAATAATGCTAAAATTCCATTAAAATGGCATTAATAAATATAGTTTGAATGCGATACATAATACGATTGAGTGTTTAATTCAAAAGAGATAAATTTAAATATTCTAGAAGTTTCTTTTAAGGTTAAGTTTGATTCTCGTCTTGTTTTTATTATGATATCGTTTGAAATGCATTTCACATCTGCATTTCGATATCCATAGTCGAGTCTGTAATGCCGCAGTAAATCCAGTAAGATTAATCGCGTCCGAGATCTGCAATAGTCTCACGTATCTTCATGAGTAAGAAAGCCACGTATTCATCAAGGACAATCATTTCAAAATAGACGGTTACTGACATCACGTCGAAACATTGTTTACAATGGTTTTTTTTACTTTGAAACATTGTATATGTGCGAACTATGTTTACACATACATGACTTGACAAAAAAAGGCCTAGTGGTTAGAACGCGTGCATCTTAACCGATGATTGCGGGTTCAAACCCAGGCAAGCACCGCTGATTCATGGGCTTAATTTGTCTTTATAATTCATCTCGTGCTCAGCGGTGAAGGAAAACATCGTGAGGAAACCTGCATGTGACAAATTTTATAGAAATTCTGCCACATGTGTATTCCACCGACCGGCATTGCAACAGCCTGATGGAATATCTCCAAAACCTTCTCCTCAAAGGGTGAGGAGGCCTTTAGCCCAGCAGTGGGAATTTACAGGCTGTGGTTGTATGCATGACTTAATACCTATTATTTGAAATTTGTGAGAAGTTTAGCTGTTTGGTTTTAATGATACCTTATATATCCAGGTATAATAAAATATTACAAAAAATGACTCAATACATATGTTATGTATTAATCGTAAATTGATCGAAATTCTATAACCATAATTAACTTATCATGATTGAAAAACGAAGATAAACTTATATTATAAATTAGCATTTTCATTATGCGATTTTTTTACTATCTACCTCAACTATTAATTTGATAAGTAAAAAAAAACTAGCCTTGAACTATAGAAGTTCATACAAACTTGTTTTTTACATGACGTCATTTTATAAAACGAACTGTGTTTTCCTTAAAGCGCTTTAATAAAACGCGTCCGCAAACCAAATGTTTTACAGCCGTGCCATCACCGTCGTTCGTGCTGTCTATATAACAGTACTGTAGCTTCATTGGGCGTCAATTTTACTTAACTAATGAACTTTCGTTAATGAGTATTCTATAATATTCATTGTAAGTTCTAAGTCGAATTTATTTCTTCCTAAAAGGTATTAGAACGTGATGATATGAAAAATAAATATACTTACATGTATTAAATCTTGTTTACCTGCTATGATATATAAACTTGAGCGCATTCAAAATCTCTGTATACGGTTCATATTTGGGCTTCGCAAATATGACCATGTTTCTGAATTTCGCAAAAAGCTCAAGTGGCTTCCAGTCCGCCTTCGCAGGAATACTCGTATTCTATCATTTCTTTACTGTATCCTATTCAATCCAAAAGTTCCTCTTTATTTAAAAGAGAGATTTAAGTTCCTTGGCGCTTCTCATTGTCGCTCTCTGCGCTCCGAGGATAATTTAATTTTGAGTATCCCTTCTCACTCTTCAACTTGTTACTCAAAATCTTTTACAATTAACGCAGCACGCTTATGGAACTCCTTGCCCTTAGCGGTACGTCGAGCTAAATCCCTTGAAATATTTAAACGTCGCATTTTCGAATATTATATTGATACTTGAAATCGTATTTTCATCCCTTACCTTTCTCCTCCTCCAATCCTCATTTATTTTAAAATTGTGTGTATGTTTTTCTTACTAGTTATGTGTGTATTTTCTCATTATATATGTATGTATTATTTTTACTACTTTATTATGTTTGTATTATAGTACACCTCCACCCTAAATTTATTTATTTATTATAATGTCCTATGCCAACCGGTTGCCTGGAAGAGATCGCTCTTCTAGCGATAAGGCCGCCGATTGTATACTGTATAACATTGTTTATTTTATTCTGTTTTAAAATTTTATGTACTTTGCTTGGTCTACAATAAAGTATATTTCATTCATTCATTCATTCATTCATTCATTATGAACGTAGTAAGTCTTTAGCTATAAAATTAGCAACTATGTACGAGAATTCAAACACATTTGTATACAGTAAAGCGTTTAGGAAACCCAGGTTTACACACACACCCATTTAGAATAGTTATTTAAATTTTGATTTTAAATCAATTCTTCTAACAAAGCTCATACAGTCGCGGAACGATTAGTTTTTCATATACGAATTGCTAAAGCTGTATACCAAAGTACCTACTCAAGTTCTAAGGAAACACCTTTACATATGAAACTATTATCGTGAAACATAACGGGGACGCTTAATTGCTGTAGTTATGACGTTACGACGTTATCAGATGAAAAGGTGATATATATATCATTTGGAAAATTAAAGCTAAAATCAAGGTAGCTAATACGTGATGTTCTTATATTCACTCACCCTTTAAACCGGAACACAAGAGTATTAAGTGCTAATTGCTATTTGATGGTAGGGTGTCTGATAAATGTGCTACCCAGAACTAGCACAAAGTCACAAGGAAGAAAATCAAAACCTAAATAAAGATCTATTTAATAACTTTTGCGTCGACGGTACGAATTTTTAAGTGTAAATATATTTTAGCGTCTGACTGTACCGATCTCTATTTGACTGTAAAAAAATCGATTACAAAAACGGCCGACAGTAATTTATTACGAGCTTTGTCATCACTCGATTTAGATTTCTGATTGTTCGGAATGAGTGCAGACTATCTTTAGGTATGTTTATGTCAGAAATCACTTAGATCATATCAAAAGCACTATTTGATATGATTTTATGAAACAGTTCCTCAATAAATTATCCGATCGAATGACCGCATATTACGTTAATAAGATCTTGAGAGTATCTTCTATTACAATTTTATAAGTAGTAGTAGTCAATAGTATAATATAATTAACAATATAAAAACTAAAACTAACTCTAACTAACTAACTCTAACTAATTCTTGGTAGTTTTTTTTTGTAATTTAGTTAGTTCAAAGATTTAGTAAAAAAATGTTTATTTAACAGCAGAACTGTCTAGAACACGTGATTCTTGACCAATAATTGTGTGTTCAAATACCTGTAAATACTACTGAGTCTTTACGTACCATTTGTGACAATCTGACACCTGTAAGAGCCGACATGGCCCAGTGGCTAGAACGGGTGCATCTTAATCTATGATTGCGGGTTCAAACCCAGTCAAGCACCACTATATATATGTGCTTAATTTGTGTTTATAATTCATTTCGTGCTCGGCGGTGAAGGAAAACATCGTGAGGAAACCTGCATGAATGCTGTCTAATTTCATCGAAATTCTTCCATATGTGCATTCCACCAACACTCACACATAGGAACAGCGTGGTGGAATATGTTCCAAGCCCTCTCCTTAATGGAAGAGGAGGCCTTATCCCAGCAGAGGGAAATTTACAGGCTGTTACTGACACCTGTAAGCGTGATGGTGATCAACACCAAGCCTCAGGGGTTTGGGATTATGAAACCTTTGTCTAGCAATGGAACTATTACAGACATGGCATTATTAATGTTGAAAATTAAATTAAAACTCAAGGTAGGATTTTATCACGACAGCATAGCTGGGTCATTGATAAAATACAAATTCGTCGTTATCATAAAAACAATTGGATTTGAGATTATATATATTTAAATAACAGCACCTCATATTGTTTATATTTTATACACTATCGCTGTTATATCAATCGCTATGTACGTTTTAATTAAAACCTACACAAACATTAGAAAGGAAGTATATTATAATTTTTAAACAGTTAATTTTTAAGATCTGTCATAAATTAAATTATTTTTAATTACATTTAATTTAAAATATAATAAGATAACAATAGTTCTTTAATTGATATAATGTGTCGTAACGTCGTATATAGAAATCTCAATACGTTTTTTTTATGGTTTCAGTTGAAACTAAAATAAAATAAATAAATTATAATAAATAAATATGAGACAACATCACATACATTACTCTGATCCCAATGTAAGTAGCTAAAGCACTTGTGTTATGGAAAAGCAGAAGTAACGATGGTACCACAAACACCCAGACCCAAGACAAGATAGAAAACTTATGGTAATCTACATCGACTCGGCCGGGAATCGAATCGGGACCTTGGAGTGGCGTACCCATTAAACCACTCGACCACGGAGGTCGTCTACTATTTTTTATATACCTTTTAAACAATAGCTATGCAATAATTACTTCAGATATCGAATACGTCTCTACCAGAGAGGAACAGTCCGTAAGCAAATTGATTCATACAATAAGCCGTGAAATATATTAAAATTGTATAAACTCGTTAAATTGTCACGTGTCACGTCCTTTATGTCATGCACTCGTGTTAAACATAGCAAGGTCGTTGCACCGCGGTGATTGACGCGGGTTCGATGCCTGCCGGATGTGTGTACTGGCGAATAATCTGCTTTTATAAAAAAGTTTTACTAGCAACCGGTTTACATTTAAAATTCTATTTACGTATACATTCAAAAAAATCTAAACTTTGAAACAGGTGTTTCTTTTATTATGTTGATATTGTTTATATTTATTATGGTATTAACATATATGAAATTTGTCACACCTCTTTATTTATTAATAGAGACACAAAGAAGTTTTAAATTAATTTAGTAAAATAGGCAATTTTGATACTTGTAGGAATTTTAAAACATCCAAGTAGTTTACACATTAGTGCTGCTCGAGAATTTGAGCATAACGTTTCATTTTATTTCGTCCGTCAACACCGACAATTATATTGTTCTCTATTAGGACATGTCTGCTTTTGAAATTACTTTGAAGTTCATTGCCACCATATAATCTTTCATCTCATCTCGTCTGGGACATGCATCGAACGAATGTACCATATATTACTAAAACCAGCTTGATTAAACTATGCTTTTGGTATATTTTAAACATATACTAACATGTTTGCTACATGTTTTATTTGAAACACTAAAATTTTGCTTTAGATTGCCCGTTTATTTCACGATATGATCCAAAAGAGTTTATCATTTAATATATAGTTATTTATTTATTTTTCATTCCGGGTAAAATTGCAGGACATATCTTGTTACAAACACTTGATCGTATATTTATTTTATATTAAATAAGTCATATTCGTTTCCAATACTTTCTTTAAATTGAAATTATATTTGCATATTATTAACATTTACAAAGCTATTTTATTCAAGTTGAGGCTAAATTCTTTCCAATTAAACAAGATTTCAAAAATATACATATAATATATATTAATTAGTTACCCTCATTAAGATATCAAAGATGATGTGAATCAACGAGAAGTTTAAAAGTTAATAAAATCAAGAAATTTGTTATATAATGAAATACTTTTTTTAAAGTTATAATATTTAATAACTCAATATATAATAATCGGATTATCGATTCACCAATCGCGAATAAAAGTGATAAAATATTGAACATTAGTTATGAAAAACTATGCTTCGTAATATAAATCTGCTAATTTTCAAACCATGGAATGCAATCCTGGAATGGACGTTTTATTTCCCTCTTATAACATATGACATATTTCAATAATTTACATAAGAAGCTTACAATATTGTATTCATATTAGATTTCCGCCATTGCCATTTCAAGTGAGAATAGCTAACAATATAGAAGAGATTACAACGGTACGATGCTTTAAAACAAGTGTTGTCACTTCTTATAGAGTCCAATAAGACTTCAAATCTGATTCGACTGAAAAGTAATCAGGTGAAACTGGTTTAAGTGCTTTACGAGGCACGGTAAGCCTGGTGCTGATTAGCAGTTTATCGACTAAAAACCCAATAACATTTTTATAAGGAATTATGAACCCCGCATTTTAGTACAGCCTTATAAACTAACTGTGTTGACTAACCAGTTAATTTAATGGGGCATGTGTTTCTATTATATATAGAATGAAAGAGACAGTTATATAAATACTGTTTCAGTTAATAAAAATATCCGAGCTTCTTTGTAGGTTAAAAAGTACATTGTATTAAATTATGAGGTCGCGTATAACGGTTTGGGCTGGGCTGTCCCTAAGGGCTCGGCGGCCGGTACATTGACTAACAGCCAATGTCCGCTTCGCACTCCATTGCGATCAACGGACCGATATAACTTTTATTGCGTTACCATTCACCAGGATATAACATGTATTTTAAGTATATGTATAAATCACTTCTAAAAATATAATAAACTAACTTCTATAATAAACGCCTCAAGACTATAAATGGAAGATCATAATTTAAATAACAAAGTTAAAAGTAACTTAATATTAATGTGTTCATTAATTTTATCTATATTATGCGCCCACGTTATTCGTTTTAAATATTAAAACTTATGATAGCTAAGCCATCCATGTCACCATCACTGATGCGAATATTTCATAAGTTAAGTTACTTTTTTACTTAAACGAAAATAAACTTAGGTAAGTATTTTGAGTCTAAGTATTTGTCCATAAATATTTACGAATTGTAATAGTTAATTAACATTATTATATTTAATAAAAAATATACTATAATAAAAACACTCTTATTTACAACTAAAATAACCTTAATCATTGGAACTACTTTTATGATTATGTTTTAATTATGATTATAGTCTTATATTAATCATTGAAAGATTGATAGAATACATGGGGCCTCATTTTATGAAATGTTCTTTTATGCTTAATATATCGTCGACAATGTAACTATATTATAATAAATACAGTCGTATCACATCTTGGACAAGACGGAAATAAAGTTCATATAGAGACGAAAATTCATTTAGGTATATTATAGTTTTGTTAAGTCTTCTCGGAAACTTTAGTAGTATATAAATGGTTGAATAAGATATGTATGTAGGTGTGTATAAGCATAAACCCACAGTCGTGTTGCAATACAATTTCAGGACATCGGATGAGTTAAAATTACAAGACAAGTTAATTAACATTTAAAAGGTGTCTGTTGACATTCGATATATAAAGAGAAGCTAATTTAGCAGATGTTAAATTGACTGCAAACCGAGTTTCGTTTCGACGTAAATTGTTAGCAATTTATGTAACTTCTTGCATTTCTTCAGAGACTTGCAAAAATTACACAATACTTTTTAAATTGTTGACAACACTTTTGAATAAAAAGTTGCCAACGTTCTATCCGTTGCCGTTAAAGACACATGAATTCATCACAAATACGCTTTTGTTACGAAATATAACTTAGCATTACAGGCAGGGATAAAAACACTGTTATAATTAGAAAATGTATTGTTGACGTTAGTACAACCCTTTTTTTGCTCAGTAATTAGAGGTAGACAGGGAGCGCCGGATGTTAGCGCATATATTTATAGCGGGCAATCGTTACCATGGCAACACTTACGTCTGCTTGATTTATGTTTCGCACTGTCTAGATTAAAAACGATAACTTTGTTTTAACTTGATTTTATAACGCTAACTCGTTTTCTCTATATGTTCTTTAATTATATTTGTGCGGATTAATTCATTCTAATAAATCATCTTATCGACATAGAAGTCGATTGTAATCTTCAACTATATGTTAAAAGGTAAAGAGGAAACTACTTTTCAAAACGTCTGTTGGTACTGGCCATGAAAAAAGCAGATCTTGTCAAGTTTAAAAAATAATAACACTCTTTTTTTCGCTTTGATTTTTTTTTGTGTAATAATGACAAGGTATCATCCAACGGAGCCTCGTTTTACTTCTTGTTTCGAATGTATCTTATTTTTTAATAGCAACGAATTGCGGTCAAACTTGGCCCATGGTCAACCACTTGTATTGATTTTTCTTAAATATCTAATCTAAAAGTTCGACATAGACTGTTATGGTATCCGCGTGAAGCTATGACGGATAGATGGCAATATATAAATTATCATTCTGCTTCGAAATACATAAAAAAAATATTGACATATATTTAAATTTTAATATCGACATGATAAGACTAACAATTTCTTTTTAATTTCTGATAAGAGATATCTAATCATTCATATTTATTAGGGGATAAGATAAATTATAGGCAGATGCATTTAGGTAATAAATTAAAAAAAAAACAACAATGCGGGTTGACAAATTACTTTTAATTAAATTGTTACAACTGAGAGCCTTGACTTAAAACAAAAAAAAAATACGAAAACACAGTCAAGCAATCAAGGTTTTGATATTTTTTGTACAATAAATATTATGTCTGTATTATAAATACAAGAAGTATATTTATCACTTTAATTTGACTTAATCTGAGGTTTCGAAATATTCTTAAGGTAATTCATAAATTAACGAAAATATAAAAGATTTTAATTATATAAACAATGTATTAAGACTACTCATTGTACACAATTTAATCGTTTCTAACATGATATCATAGGCTCTTGATCGTCACCGGGGTTTGTTTTCTTGGCCTCACTGTAAAAAAATACTATTTTCGGATAGAAAACAATTGATCAAAAATTTGTATTATATACCATGCGGTGTGAAATAAATGTAGTAGGTATATAGTATTGTATTTTTTGGTGGCGAGAACATCGAGGCGGTTTGAAAGTCCTAAGCTAACCTCGCGTTGTACTCCGCCCCCACGACATTACGAACACATGAAACATTGTCACGAATTGCAAGTTTCCCAGAATTGTATTAACTTCGCACATGCCTCAAAATGTATGCCGGTAATGTGTTATTGTACACTAACATCTAGTTATTGTACTTTTAAATTAATTTAAATTTCGTAATATTTGATTTTTAAATTTCGTCTCTTATCAAAATATCTATTAAAATTCATCATAAAATGTGTTAAGTAGGTATTCGAGTTACTAATGTTATAGTAGTATTAAGTAGTACAAATCTTTATAATCAATTACAAAATAATCATCAAAAATGCGTAAAATATACTGACAAATAAAATTCAGTCAATGACTATCTTCTTAAGTGTAAAAGTAAATTCAACATATTAGTAACGTAGTTAATATAAAGAAACAAAAACGAACTAACGCTCCCACAAGTTGATTCATTACAAAACAAAAGCACACGGCGCCATCGGATCTTAGTTGTATACTCGTGAGTAAACCGAGACTTAAATATTAGAATGCAATGTTCGGAAACTGTTGTTAAAGACAACACTTTTATTATTCCAATATACATTTTCTCCCCCATTAATACCACCCTCATGTTTTGTCGTGCCAAGAACGGGACGTTGCATTACTGTATCGATTTTCGTGAACACGTGCTCCGAAGTTTTAACTTCGCTTCAGGAGTTGTGCATGAGTTTAAGTAAACAGGAAAAACTAAGTTAGTTATTATTAAATTGGGAAATATAGTTATTTTAAGTAGTTTTGTGTATAAATAATCACAATAAAATACTATTATAACTTTTAGCTTCAATGGTAGAGATAATTATTTTGGGGATTTCTTAACAATTATTAATAAGACGATGATTGTCAGTGTTTCATTAATCTATATTAATATTATAAATGCGAAATTAGCTCTGTCTGTTACCTCTACGCTTATACCATTTGTCATAGAGATCCCTGTCATTGAGTACCAGGGAAGGACATAGACTATTTTATTTCACCGGTTGCCTTGATACAGATCGAGCAGCCAAAACCGCTGATTCGACTAGTATACATATATAAGTTAACAAAAAACGCTCGGCATTTATTTCGACCAAACGTTATATAGAGAATTATAGTACAGTAAGTTAATTAGGAACAATAATCAAGGAAGAATATGCAGGATATGCAAGGGTAAGAAAAAAATACGACCTTGACTAACAACTGCCAATGTGAGTATTATAAATTTAAATAATATTCAATACGAAATTATGAAGCAATCCAACAGTAACTCGACTTAATAATTAAATATTAAATTACCTAGTAATTTTTATTTCAAATAAATATTGGCGCATTTTATTGTAATATACCTGACGTGTTTAATATCGTACGATTATAGGATTGATAAATATGTAGATACATAGATAATTTTCTACACGATTTGAATGCTCAATGGCTTACCTAAAACATGAAAAGTTGCGTTAAAACTACACAGCACTTATCACTTTCATTCAAAACTCGACAAGCACTACCGAATCGCTGAAACAAGGTCTACGAGACGTTCATATGCGACGCAGACGCGCTTTAAACTAAATGAGAGTTAGTAGTCGGTGGTCCGCCGGCGAACGAGGGGTGCGCTCGCCATGATAACCCAACTACCGCTCGAACACATTCCTATATCGACAATCACATATAAGTATATTACAATCATACACGACAAGGTTATAATCGCAAGCCACACGCTGATTAGTCTTGCAGCTGTGGCCAATAAAAACAAGATGTGGTCTACATAGAGAACTCGAGTTCGCAAGAGCACTTAAATTAGTTCAACGTCTTTCTTTGTAGGGGAACGAAGACATTCCTTTGAAAGATCCAGACAGAATGGGAATTCATCGAATAAAATATTTTGTCGGTCAATCAATGCTCTCTATGGTGATTTCGATTTTGATATACACAAATCTTCCGAACGATTTCAATCATTCGTTCGTTCATCGAACTGGTTTTTATAGTAATATTAAAATTCTTAAACGTTCAGATTTATGGTATAACGTTATATGACATCTGCATAAAGGTCAAGAACTCTTGAAACGAAATGTTCTTTAGCCTCAAAACGAGATTGCATGTTGCTGCGAATACATTTATAGGAGTATTTCATCTCGCTGAATATTTAAAAACGTCATATGTTGTAATTGGAAACATGTAAATTAAAAAAAAAATGACGTCCTCATTAAATATGTTTGTGAATTCTTTGGATATCTCGCATTTGAATCATTATTAACTTACAAATCGCCCGCGAGCTACGTAGGTATAATTTTTTAAATACTTATTTCGTAATTTACATAAATACGCCTTAATTTCTATTGCATATCTAGATTATAATATTCGTAATTAAAATCAAAATATATTATTATATAACTGTACTAAATTTAAGCTACCATCAGTTCGGAATGTAGAATTTACCGTGCCGGTTAGGAACTCAGAAGTTATTCGTTTCGATTGAGCGACAAATTTATGCACCTACGTTCAACGGAATTAAATTTATATAATATATCCTCCCTTAAATTTAGTCAAACTATGTGAAATAATTTTTAAAGCGTCAGTCTGGTTACGCTCGCGATGTGATAAGTATTCATGATATCAGACGGCACTCATCTGATTTGCCGCTCCTTTGCATGAGATATACTTTAGTGTGAGTGGTCATGAGACCACTCACACTAAAGTAAACAACAAAACTAAGTAACATTGATTTGATAAAAAATACTTACGCTTTACACTGACTTTGATGTTTTCTATTGTGTAGACGCAGCTTTATATATAAGATGAATGTATGGACGATTTTCAAATTCCTAAAGAAGAACAGGGAAAAATTAATTCGACAGTTCACCTTTAGGATAAATGCCTCTCGAAGAACAAGTCCAACATCTGCAAAGTAACTAACGGCATCTGTTGATTGTTAATTGCTAAGCCCTTTTATTTAACGGTTTCACGAAAGAAGCACTTAATATTTTATTATTATTATTCGTTTAGTGCAGTACTTACTTAGTCTAAGACCATGATTGCATTTTCAATTCCAGACAAGCACTTAATTCGTGCTTATCTAGATCTTTGACCAGCTGTTAACATTTAAAAGCTGTTCCTCTTTAGAAACTAAGTGACGAGCAAACTACAATTCATAGATTTGGTATGTGTATTAACGTTTATCACATATGCAGAATAGAAATACACGCAGTTACGTCATTATATTCACACCAATATTATGTTTATTCAGAATAATATTGACTATTTGCATAGAATCAGTGACAATCGAAGTTAAAACAATAGAATTAAAGATAAACCTATAACGTCAATGTTAATAAATCCTCTTTGGAGCAGCAAAACCATTTAATTAGAACTATATGATTAAATTAAAAAAATGTAAGAAGTTAATATAAGACAGCGAAACATCGAAACAAAATCGACAGTGATGAGGGGTCGTTCAAGCACACTCAACAGTCTCACACAATAATAAAAGTATGCTATATAATATACTAACAGTATTTATTACGGGTTAAATTTATACAAAGGTACTCCAAATCCTCTCGATGAAATTTCAATTTCCAAAAAAAAAACTAACTGAGTTTGAGATATCTCATCATGAGATTGTGGTTTTTGCGTATTGGGCACTTTACAATTTATCAATTATTATCTGTTTTTTAAGTGCCCAATAATATTATATTATATAATATTATATTGTATAATAATATTATAAATATTTAGTGTCTAATACGATAAAAAAATGGTTATTGACCAAAAGATAAGCATTATAAATAACATAAGATCTGCTTTAAGAAAATATGTGAAAGAAGTTACATGATCGAGTCTCACTAAGTCCAATTTAAGGCTACACTTAAAAACGTGTCTGTAAATCAACAAAAAGTGAGAAACGAATTTTGATTGTATCTATTATGAAGTCTTGCATGCGACAAAAAATTGATGTTTCACCGTGTCTGACCAGTGCAGTGACAGTTTCATTTTAAGATTACGGATACAAGATTTTCGTACATAATAAAAAAGCACAAATAATATCACTAGTGATTTTTATTTCTTTACGGAAGTTCGTTGATCTCATAGTAAATAGGACACCATTTCACTTAATTCTTGAAGATAAGCTTATGTAATTTGTGACTTTCGAAGTTATTGAAATTTAAATTGTAGAAAACCACCCCGACTATCTATTTTGCTTTGACGGGCGTTTTGTATACAAATAACAGTGTTTATATAGAGTCCATATTGGCTTGGCAGAACATTCTCTTATAAAAAATAAACAAATAAAACCTTTTTTAATTAAATCTCAATTGATTTTGGAAATGATCCACTAGAGTAAGTCATTAATATATGTAATGTCTTAGTCGAAATTGACTTACCAACTTGCATTCAACTTATGACATCGAAAATGAGAAAGTTTTTTGAATGTTTTAAACAATGAGAAAAAAAAATGTCTTGTTGAGAACATGAACGCGGCAATAAATCTTTAACTATAGAAAGTGGCACACATGGCTTCGAACATGAATAAATTTTATTAATAGGCTATTGTCTAAACAATTGTTAGTCTATAACGGTGTTCCGTCAGATACGAAGACTAAATACCCACTTAAATGATTGAAAACTAGCGCTCTCGTAATACTAAACACTAATTACACCTTCAGTTCTACAAAAGAGGTTATATATATAAATTACTATTTAACACCCGCGGCTTCAGTCGCGTTTTTCATCAGGTGTTAGGAATAAAAAGAGTTTGGAGTTCAAGCTCGTTTCGTACCTGATGAAATTAAATTTGATTCAGTCGTTTGACCGTGGAACAAAGCTTGAAGTTTTCAATTGTACCTTTTAAATATAAATTGGCGAAAGATTTGATTTAATCGTTTGTCGATTGTGAGACTTTAAATGTCATTCAATAAAACCAAAACGAAATGCGTATAAAAAATAATTTAATATAATCAACAAAAAGTTATGAGTTTCCATCAATTTCCATAATCAAAAAGCTGTCGAACGACACGCAGACGGCAATATCCTGAACAGACGAGGGAAGCACTAATGCACCTGGAACAGTCCGACCGGTAATTTCATTACCTTTTCCATCATAACAGAATTATGGCTAGCCTCTTTGATTACATGGTCAATTTGATTGGATTGCAGCAATGGCGGCTTCGTTGAACGAACAATGCTTTTCTGATAAACCGAAACGAGATAGTCTGTCTCGTAAAAATCATATTCTGAACGTGCATTCGTCAAAAACTATCGAACCGATTTAAAACTTTGCTTCGCTTAAATTATTCAATTCAATATATCAATTACTTGATGTCATGATAAATTACTTACAATGAAATCGACAATTTCGTGATTTTATCTATATCGTTTCAATCTTGACCTCATGCACTAAAGACGTAGCACTTTAAGCCTTAAGTGAAATCTAAAATTTGCCGTTTCATTTTTCGTCAAAGCGATAAGTATTTATTCATTTATAAATCTTCAGAATGATCCATTAAAATTAATTATTGCACTCCTACAAAACCTTATGGCAATGACTTTGAAATTAATAACTACCGAACACTCGAATCTAAATTCACCGAAATGCAATTTTATCGGATTACTAATTTAAACGAGTTTCGGACACAAATTTATATTTAATTTAACTTTTGTTATTTCATTATTAGTATAGAACACTTTTGTCTGATTTATATTAACATTCAATTATAACTTTATTGATTATTATTAGACGTTTAATCATTTCCGTAAACAGAATGCTTCGAAATTTACTACTTTCCAATCGCCATCGTTCGTGCTTGACATTGGAGCAATGACTTCTAAATTAGCCACTGGCTGTATTTAAAGAAAAAGTTGCATCGATATATTTGAAAATGGAAGCAAACTTTAGTCAAATTATTAAAATGAAGTAATTAAATTTAAAGCTACCATAGGTTCGGAATTTAGTTTCTATCGAATATTACTCAGTAGTTACTCTTATCGGACAGTGCGTTATTATCATAATAAATTATAACTTATCCCGATTAGAAATCACTAAAGCCACGCTTTTTTCCTTTATCTAGTGATACGCCCTTTAAACAACCTTTTTTTTACATGTGGTATGAAATGAAAAAAAAAAAATTTCAATACGACTATCTATATTTATATACTTGGTGGTAGGACTTTGTGCAAGCCCGTCTGGGTAGGGTCCACCCACTCATCAGTTATTCTACCGCCAAACAACAGTACTCAGTATTGTTGTGTTCCGTTTGAAAGGTGAGTGAGCCAGTGTAACTACAGGCACAAGGGACATAATATCTTAGTTCCCAAGGTTGGTGGCGCATTGACGAATTAAGGAATACTTAATATTTCTTACAGCGTCATTGTCTATGGGTAATGGTGACCATTTACCATCAGGTGGCCCATATGCTCGTCCGTCAACCTATACCATAAAAAAAAAATATTAATTTTATAAATGTAACTGTCGATCTTTCACCGCTGAACAAATTTTGGCGAAATTTGGTATGAAGCGAGCTTGAACTCTAAGAAAGGATATAAGCTAATTTTTTTGCCTACTACTTGATAACCTTAAAACGCGAGCGAAGCCGCGGGCGACAACTATTTACCATATATAATATAGCAAGTATCTACACCTAAAATATAATAGTATGGCTACACCTAAAAAATCTTCACAGCTCTACATCTTTGCAGCACTTAATACAATTATACACAATTAATACAATTATAACATTCCATGAGATTCATGCTTGTTATGATAAATCATATCTACGATATGGGTCGTTTTGGACTTCTCACGTGTTGAATTCTTAACCTTGACCAGCTAGGCCATATGGCGTTGCACTTCTATTTGACTCACGAGTCGGTTTCCATACAAGGTTCACGACACATTCATTCTGCTCTAGAGGAGTCTACTCTTGTACATTATTGAGGTCAATTATGACAACTTACTTATAATAAAAATTTATTGCCATATTTAGAATTACAAATCGTTATGAATGAGACGCGGCCTCTCCTCGATGGTCAAATCGATAAATTCTACGTTGAGAATCGTTGAAAGGAGAAAGTTAATTTACATTTCAATAATGTACCGTAGAAGAGTTAACTTATTACATCTTAAAGTATTTATGCCGTGTGAACTTATAGACAATTGTTTCTATCAGTTCGTACTTAATGGCTAATTGGATAACTTTAATGACTAAATGTTTGTTATCTTTAAAGGCTTTAGAGTTTTTCTTCAAATCAAGACAAGTTACATAAATTAAAATTCAACAATTCCAGTCCCCGTATTCTTAGCACGAATCGCTTTTGACCGCGTTTCGTTTAAATTGGAATACTAATGCAGATCTCGGTAACGCGCTATAACGGCTGCGGTAAGAGTATGACGTAAGCGTGATGCGAATTGGAAATGTATGTACATTGCAAAATCTAATTAACACCTCGACTTTATATAACGGCGAACATCTATGTCAATGAAACGGTATATCCATCTTCATTCCAAAATTCCGTCCTGAAAATATGGCTATGAGATCTTTGTCTAAGATTATGTTGTTTAATTTATGTATTCGTTTGAGTAAAAGAGTGACGAGCTGTTTGTCGGATCTTAAGTCTTTCGGTTTTTTATTCTGTTCATGTCTGTTGTATGTATATTTGTTTTTTATTTGACCTTCAAATTAATTTCTCAAAGAGGCAAAGTCACTTCATCATAATCATTCCTTCAATTTCCCACTGCTCAGCTAAGGCCTCCTCGCCCTTTGGGAGAGGGAAGATTGGTTAATATGAGTTTAGAGAGTAGATGTCCAACTCCTTTCTAAAGAACTCTTCTCCTTTTAGGAAGGATCTTAGCAGTTTATTCTAAAACGCTACTGGTTAGATGTGTTTCCGTCATATGTCTACTACTCATAAATCCGCAGCGTACGGGTTGAACTGCACGAGATGAATTAGAAACACAAAGTACATGAAAACTAAGTGGTGCATGAATCAATTTAAAGCCGTTATCTTCGGTGAAGTAAAGCTTTCTTTTTATTGAGTTATCAGGTTTAACCTACCACGATTTCCGATTCAAAAGTGCGGGAATAAAATCCTACATAAGTGTGTTTTGATATTTTTTCTATATTGTTTTCTAAGTCGCAAGATTATCTGATACTGTTATTTGTGATGTAATTATAAGAAATGAATATAATTAAAATGTGCTATACAAACAAAGTGAGAAGATTGTATCAACAGATTACGAAGTTATCTTATAAATTTAATCTTACTAAGCTACTAATCCTGCAACCGATAGTCGGTATGTCAGGTATAATATGAGTCACTAGTAAGCTCATGCAACCGTGAATTGTATTGCATCGAGTAATACCAATTAATAATGAAAATTTAACGCATCTTTATCAACTTCAAAAAATATGAATCAATTCGGTTATATTTTGATTTTAGAGCTCGGATTTTTAAAAAGATTTGGTTGATATTTTTGTTTCTTGGAAAGGCAAACTTATCGGAAATTTTATGGAAAAAAAATTGGAAACGGTGTCTTTACTTAATAGTTTTAATATTAAAGTTATTAAATAACGATTATTATAACCTTTATTTGTGAATCTGTTTGGAAATATAGAATTGAAAAACAATAAAATGAAAACTTTACATCAGTTAAAAGAGAACAGTGATGTAGAATGTTATTAATAAAAACTGCACGTAATTTCAAACTAGATATTCATATTACATAGTTTAGCTTAAAATTAGTACCTACAGTGCGTGTTCAAATTGCTTCCACATTCAATCGTTGACGTCGTATTCAAAAAAATAAACAATTATTTTTTAATTTGATACACAAAAGAGTTTGAATGCTAATAATTTGAATTATTACTTAATAATACAGAGATCTGGTTCTGTTGCAACTGATCCTCGGTGCATAGGGCGGAACCATGGTCATTGATCCACGAGTATCAGGTTTGATTGCCGTCTATATGATTCCAATGGCGCAATATGCACATTCATATATTTACATGGAGAGTCGTGATGGGTCAGTGGTTAGAACGCGTGCGTGCATCTTAACCGATGATTGCAGGTTTAAACCCGGCAAGACAAGCACTGCTGATTCATGTGCTTAATTTGTCTTTATAATTCATCTCGTGCTCAGTGGTGAAGGAAAACATCGTGTGGAAACCTGCATGTGACAAATTTCATAGATATTCTGCCACATGTGTATTCCACCAACCCGCATTGGAATAGCGTGGTGGAATATGTTCCAAACCTTCTCCTCAAAGGGAAAGGAAGCCTTTAACCCAGCAATGGGAATTTACAAGCTGTTGTTGTATATATTTACAAGGAAATTGATAAAATATTCCTTACATGTTACAACTTTTTGTCAAATCTTGGCTTATGAGTTAAGAAAAAATGCAGGAAATGTAATCTAGTTACCTAAGCAACCCCTTTGTGAGTCTCGAGTGATCTCTTGGCTTCGACTTAAGCAGAGCCTTCATATTCATATCATGTCAAGTAATCTCTAATTTTAAATAATTATATATAGTACACACAGCTATCTGAGACGGCCCAGTGGTTAGAACTGACTGATGATTGCGGGTTCAAACCTACACAAGCAACACCGAATTTCCACGTTGTTAATTAGTGTTTTTAATTGATCTCAGCAACTAGCATTGTAGTAGCGTAGGGCAATTAGCTTCATACATTCTCCTTAATTTAAGGAGCATAGCCCAACAGCAGAACATAAACAGCTTTAAGTTTACTTTTGATATTCCATAAATATGAAAACAATAATCAAAATATCATATTAACAATAAATCTTATCGTATTATAATCTTGGAAGGATATTATTGTAATTTAATTTATTGCAGACACAAACATGCGACATTACATTGCGCATTACGGACATCAATGTGTGATTTGAAAAAAAAAAACATATGCATTATGTACAACAAGTTTGAAATAGAAATCTTGTACGAACACATAAACTAAGCGTATAAATCTATTTAGAGTTATACACTTAACTCGTGCCGCTAATGAGGTACTAAGCACTAAGTATTTACAGCGGTTCCTAATGCAAAGGTTTCATGCACTATTTTCATTAAAATCTAAACTTAATTACATACCCATATTATGTCTTTCTTAACCGTTTAAAATATACAACTATAAGCTATAAAAAAAAAACATATATTAATTAATTCCAATCAATTATTCGATGGACATTATGGACATGACATATTTCAATCACGTCATTGACAGTCACGAAGTTATAAATCACGAATTCGAATGCGTCTGCAAAAAAAAGTAGCACACGTGAAAGGCCCTTGGACACGTTTCGATCGTGTTTAAATAAAATACCCTTTTTTTTAAACAAATATTCGACAACTTACACTGGCACTTGTAAAATCATAAGTAACGACGGTACCACAAACACCCATAGAAAAGACAACATAGAAAACAGGGAATCGAACCCTGGCCCTCGGAGTGACGTACCTATATAACCGCTGTAGTGAACACATTACTCGACCACGGAGGTTGTCAATTATAGTAAATAAAATACGTTTTAAAGTTTATTCGAAAGTTGGAGACTGCGAGCAAGATGTTCAAAGGAATGCCTATTTCATGTGTAATTTTTTTCATGGCGAATGCAGAACTGTACAGGGTTAACAAGAACGAGTATGATCTAATTTTAGATCTTCGTCTGTCCCCTGTCGCGTGCCTAGCGTGCCTGTCTCGAAGCTGGTACATAAGAATTCTCCACAAATGTAAAATATGACAAATAAGTTATAAACTACAACACGAAACTTCTTTTATATTATCGTTGGTAATTTTAGGAAAACGTTTTCCTTACTACGCTATATAATTAGAGGGTAATGTTCTAAATATATAAGTATAAAAAGCAACGTTATTAGCGTATAGCTATAATATAGCAATTGTAGTTGGTTTGCTGACATTTATTGAAGAGTTTCGTTGTTTTTGTCCGAAACTCATGACCAGATATTTTCGAAATTTAAACGCGACGATTACGGAAACCTTTTAATTTTAAAAACAAAAGAATTTTACATTTTTTTTTGTTTTTATATACATATTTATGAAAAATATATTCAAGTTGAGCACCTCATTTTTTAATTCGATTAAATATACTACTAGTTACTTGGTGGTAGGGCTTTGTGCAAGCCCATCTGGGTAGGTACCACCCACTCATCAGTTATTCTACCGCCAAATAACAGTACTCAGTATTGTTGTGTTCCGGTTTGAAGGGTGAGTGAGCCAGTGTAACTACAGGCACAAGGGACATAACATCTTAGTTCCCCAGGGTTGGTGGCACATTGACGATGTAAGGTCTCGTATGTAATTGTCTATGGGTGATGGTGACCACTTTCCATCAGGTGGCCCATATGCTCGTCCACCAACCTATACCATAAAAACAAAAACCAATATAATGTATTTTAGATAAAAAAAAGTAAATGCTTGCTCTTTACTGCTGCGTTAAGGCTTCCTCTCCCTTTAAGAAGAAGGTTTTAGGCTTATTCCGACACACTTCTCCAATGCGGTTCGATAGTTAATACCAATATCACGTGACTGAGCTAGGTATTAAACTTCGATTTTCCGAAAGAGCTCCCTATAAATTTGATACGGTGCTTGTGAATACCTACGGATTTACGGGTTTAATTTCGACTTAAACATGCCGAAGTTTTAAAGGCCTCACTCAAATAGTACTTTCATGTGTATTTCCGCATAGCGATCCATCTGCGCACTGATGACTTACCGACTACGGTTAACTACAAATTAAGCGTTATTGCTAGACCGTGTAGAATCAAAGGAAATATCATTTTTTTCAATGAATGCGCCGTTTTAGACGTTATAATTATTCAATTTATTATATCTAAGAAAATAGAAATCTATATAGAAGACGTTTTTTGAATGTGGAAATGAAAAAGTAATACAACTAAATTTAAAGTGATTTGGGAGAAGAATTATAATTATCGATGCGAGTCGTCTATACTATATCTTTGAAAATATCGTCATTTCATTTATTTTTCGTCTTTCTGTCTGTCTGTACACGTGTGATACGAAATCTTGATTTTATTAAAATGCAATTTGACAACTCCTGACATTTTCATTAGACTCGCTTGAATTCGTTCAAAAAGCCAGCGGTATGATAAATGTAACTATTACAATAAGCGAGTAAAGCAAAAAGCAAAAGCAACAGCCTGGTAAATTTCCCACTGCTGGGCTAAGGCCTCCTCTCCCATTAAGGAGAGGGTTTGGAACATATTCCACCACGCTGTTCCAATGCAGGTTGGTGGAATGCACATGTGGCAGAATTTCGTTTAAATTAGACACATGCAGGTTTCCTCACGATGTTTTCCTTTACCGCCGAGCACGAGATGAATTATAAACACAAATTAAGCACATATATATAGTGGTGCTTGCCTGGGTTTGAACCCGAAATCATCGCTTAAAATGCACGCTTTCTAACCACTAGACCATCTCAGCTCATATACCTACATAAGCGAGTACCATAGTACTAATCATATATAATTAACAATAATATAGGATTATTTCACAACATGTTTAGATTTAACAAAGCAATATCGAATGCAGGCGTACCTATTACCAGACATAATCTGTGCTCCAACTAGTAATTGAATGGAGTAGTTCATTCAACTGACACTGATCTGGCGTCTAGACTTCGCATACGTCTGTATTCAAAACACAAATACATCTCAAGGAATGAGAGAAAATCTTCAAAAAAAACGCTGCCAAAATAGCCTCATGCAAGACGCATTGCAGTTAGTTTTATTGTTATCATATAAGAGGTACTATAAACACAGTGAGTAGGTTTCATCAGATATTCTACCTCTTAACAATAGTACACAGTATTGTCGTGTGTCGGTTTGAAGGGTGAGTGAGTCAGTGTAACTAAAGGCATAAAGGACATCTTAGTCAGTCAAGGTTGGTGGTGCATTGGCGATGTAAGGAATGATTAATATTTTTATAATATCATTGTCTCTAGACTACTTATATAATGTTAAATAAAAATAAATTAAAAATTACTTTGTTTATTGTTAAAATCAGATCTTGTGTTTTTGTAAGGGAGAAATAAAGATAATTACACAATTGCTTCGACTTCTCCAAACATATATCAAAAAGCCTAAATAAGAAAATTAGTGTCTAATTAAGATATTAAATACAGCTATGTTCAAAGTTTCAGCTTTCTAGGCTCAGTAGTACTGGCTGAATTTTGATATTCAGGATGAATTTTATAGCTTTTCTAAAAAAAAAAAACATTTTAAGTATCACTATATGGACGCGTGTCACAACAGTCGAGAAAATCTAGAAAGATCATGTCGTGTAACGTCAGTAATCATTGGGACAATCGTAATTGGATAACGAGCACCACGATTATATGAAGGTCAGAACCTGAACTGTTTCTTAATTTGTTATTTCCTCTTAGTCTCAATATCATTAGCTGTGAAAATTATCATTCATAGTACAAAACAAAAACGCTTACCGCTGTCAGTTAATTTGTATGCTCTTCCATACCAGATCTTTTCATACTATTCATACCAGATTCCAGATCTTTAAAATGGCCCAACGGATTTTGATGCGGTTTTTTTAATAGATAGTGTGATTCGAGAGGAAGGTTTTTGTATAATACATAGACAATATAGCAAAGAAACACTGATAATTTAAGCCTTCTAATGTGATGTTGTAAATAAACAAATTCTGTTGTATATTTAGTATCTGTATTGCACCCGTGAGAAGCCGGAAATATCGTCCTCAGCAGTAATATATACTCTTAAAGCCACATCTATGTGACTTTTAAGTATTTTACAGAATATTATTTGACAAGTATTAATTGTTTGTTAGTTACAAGACAATATTTCTAAACATTGTGAAAGGATAACGAGATCAGTGGCACGCACACATTGACATAAACCACATGTGTTGTCATGTAGAGCGTAGTTTCGGTGGAGCTGAGCGATAGATAGTGGCTGTGTATAATACGACTCGCTAAATAACCGACATCCGGAGCATGACGCCGATATTAGATGACCACACGCAAATAACGTCGACAGCACACACACTACTGCCGTTCGACGAACAAACATTAAGCTTGTTTGCCAAATGTGAGAATTATTTATGTACGGTTTTAAAACGATTGGTTTGTTTTATAAGAAGACTTGCAATGCACTCTACAAGCAAACATTTATCTTCAGAAGTTTTCATTCTTTTAAAATGCATTTACTGACGATAAGTAATAAGAAAAAATAAATAAGATATTGTCTTTGACTTGATAAGATTATAACAATAAATATAATAAAGAAATATTCCTGAAATGATATCGGTTTGATTTTATTATTTTTTGTTGAAAGTTCAAATATTTATGTTTTCGACATGAAAGAATTATGTCTATTAGAAATATTTAGTAGAATCACTTGTCAAAACAACAAAATAGTGAAACCCGATCAGAATCAAGAAATAATCAATTGACAACCAACTGATACATTTGTCAAATTATTTCATGATTGCTTATTGGCCAATCACAAAATATTTTCGATTTAATATGCCATAAACGAACCAATAACAAGCAAGATATCGAGTAGCTAACGACACCGCATTAGTTGAAATATAATGTATAACCTAACAAGAATAGATCATCATATTAATATTGTCTGATAAAATCTCAAACAACTTAAAAGTATATATTTTTACACAATGACCGATTTGTAAAGAGTAAAAAATGATTCCATAAAGTTACAAAATTTCTTTTGGAGCCATTACAGGACCAACATGTAACTGACCACAATTTGTACACTACTTTATTACGCTATAAATATTAAAAAGCGATAAGCCACATATTTAAAAGTTTTACGACGTATTATAAACAGTATTCTGTAACAGGAAATACATATAATATTAACACGACTGATAAGACGTTAGCAGTTTTTGTTCGATATTATTAATATATTTTATAAAAATGTTGCCTTATGAAAAAAAAATGACTAATACTAAACATTTTAATAATATTTCAGCCACAAGATATTAACTTTTAATTTTTAAAGGTTTTGTATTGTTCTTGTATTTAAATCATTTGATGGAATAATTCTTATGAGAGGGTTGCTAGTGTAGAAATATAGGTTAAAATTCAAATAAATACATTAATCAAAAATAAATACAATTTTGAATTTGGAATGAATTAAAAAAAGAAACAATAGAAGCGTTGAGATCGAAAATCAAGAGCATTATGTGCGTTTTTTCAACAGCCATCCATTACAACTTTTACAAGATAAAAGCTGATAAATATATGCATCCAAACAAATTCAGCGCAAGAGTTGATACTGTTAAATTCGATCCGAGTTCGGAGTCACAGGCAGCGGTGCGTCGCACGTGTATTTACACATGTGTACACATGGCATAGGGCACGAACAGTACACGTCAACACTTGGAACCCTTTCACTCCCACCGTTATTATTAAGTCAAATACATTATCATATTTAAATGTTATATTACATCTCAATTTGCTCTATGTTGTCTATAGTCGTACCCGATAAATGTCGTTGGAAACAGTCAAAATTAATATTACTACTAGCTGTCACCGCGAAGTAGTGCGCGTTTGAATTTAACAAAATAAGTTATTGTTTAGCCTGAGTTACCCCTTATTGCATCAGCTTTCTGCCACTGAATGTCCCGTTGAAATCGATCCAGCTGCTCCAGAGGTTAGCCGGAACAAACAAACAAACAGACAAAAATGTAATAAAAAGTTATTTTGATATATATACTGTATATATATAGATATGCATTTAGTAAAAAGCTGTTATTGTAATATTACAAAAAGACACTCCAATGTTATTCTATGTGTAAATAGATACCTACGGAAGTCTCTCTATTCAAATCTGACAATCATCGATCAACATCTACTTCAGTATAATCTGTTCTGGTTCTAACAGAGAACACGTACTATGCAATTCGGAAGTCACAAACACTATTATACACTACTCCTGATCTAATAGACCAAGTTCTCAACTAACTTTCACAATGCATAGTGATAAGGAAATTAAATTTTATATTACTTAATACTACAATAAAACTTCCAACAAGAATGATAGCGTAGTAACTAACTGCATAATGAGCCGGCGATTATGTAACAATTTCTACACTATGATTAATCAAGCGTAGTCGTTTTTGAACTTACTCGTACTCCTATTATAGAAGAAGTATGAATCACATTGTTTGATACACTCGAATCAATTATGGCTGGCCCTTCCTGAGTTCGTTGCACCTCAATTGTTTTGCACAGAGACGTCGTCTGCATACTTATTCTCTTTTTTTTTCTCTTTTCCCAACTCTTTCTTGTGTATTCGAGCGTCGAGCAATTATTATAATGTGAAAACTTTTAATTCCCACCGGTATTGATTATTGCGTTCTCGTTTGCTGGCCACTGTGCATACCAATTATTGTGACTAGCGCAAACCTTCTTTGGAATATAACAATGCAAAATAAATATGAACTCAATATGAACAGATGTTAGAAATTTAGATTTCGTTAAAAGTTTATTAACAAGGAGAAAAGGACTACTGTTTGCGTTGTGGACTTTTACGTCTGCCACTCGTTAAAAAACCATCTCCGAGAAACAATTTTCAGTCCTCAATTGCCACCCGGCTGGTCTGGGCTCATTAACTTACGTAAGAGCGATCAGCGTGATTGGTGGTTACGAGGATTGCACACAATGGTCGCTTCGAACAAAACAGCTTTCAACATCCGGGAAAGCGAGGAACTAACTCAATCTAAGTTATATACCAATCCGAAATCGTTGGAAATTTGTCCTAATTCCGTATCATAGAAATTACTGACCATTACTACTACACTATAATAATAAAGCAATCTTATAGAAGTTTCCATACAGACTGCAATATTATTACCATAATGAATCTAAAGCGCTTGTTTGACTTTTATAGTTTTAACATTAAACCTTTGACAAGCAATGGTGACCTATCAAAGACCCTCAAATTAACCCCAGGAGGATAGCTCAAAGGCCGTGTAACGATAACCCAAAAACCCCTAGCTTTCGCAACACCATTGCAGGCGCGACGGTACGGCGCCGTATATTGACATTCAAATATATTAATATATAGTGCTCATACTTAACAAATATTTTTCCAAAAAATTTTAAACTGATGGAAAAAATAAAACACTATATGAAAGAAACATTACACACGAACCATTATAAAAATGAATGATGCGGCATTTGCCAAAATAATTACATTACTATTATGCTACGACTGAATTTTTTAATACATCGCACTATAGCGAATAATCACAATGCTTCTTGCTGGCTCTGCGCTAATTGTGCAATGAACTAAATTTTATTTCTAAAGCACTTTTCAGTAATAACTGTGTAGAAATAATCAAAATCTCCTCGTCCGGCTAACTGGTCACTTTTCGCAACACCGCAGTCGCGACAATTCGGCGCCGGTTGTTACTGTGAACCGCATTACTTATATCAAATAGCGTAAACTATCAAGTGGGAAGCCACGACAGTGATGAAACCAAAGCCCTAAGGATCGAAATTGTAAATGCATTTGATGAAATGAAGTGTAAAACATGATATAAACAACTGCGATACGTTCAAAACCACAGAAATATAAACTTCGCAACGAAGCAAAATAAATTTTGCAGTATTCGGATCCATTAACCGTAAAGTAATGAAATCAAAAGATGTATCAACAAAGTATGATATAATGGGTTTTATTTTAGTTCTAAATGGATATTAAATTGAAATTAAACACACCACAGTTTCGAAGCAATCGTTATCGCTTTATAGGCCCGGCCCCCATCTATTGCTAGACGATAAACGTTTTGTAAAACAAGACGTCAGCTGAAAATACCCAAACATAAACAAATAGTAACCAAAATGAACTCCGTGTAAATAGTTACTGCTAGCGCTAATAAAATAATAGCTCCGACATAGAGTAAATAAATGTGAGTAAATATTCTGTAAGATCTTTTAGTTTCTTTCAAACCTTATCAAGCTTTGAAGGCTAAATAAATAGATGATATTACAGTTTCAAGAAAACTTTTATACCATCTTAGTCTTGCCTTTGTTACTTTGAATTGGTCTCTAGGTCAACTTTTGCAGCTAATATTTCACTCGGTATTGTCTTTTTTGGCTATAACTGTCTTACAGTTTACAGACCTTTTGAGATAATTCATTCATCATTTCTATATATCTTAAACTTCGCATAGAAAAATATAGTACTCTTAAGAAATTAAGTATTTTTTACAATTAGGAGCTTGTATTTGAACTAGTCAATTAAGTAAATAATATTTTGTTGGAATACAAGGAATTATTCAAATAAAACATGTCCGACCTCTGAGTGCATTGGAATTGGCGAAAGTCCAAAGATGTGTTGAAACTGAATGCTCATCAGAACGAAATTGATATTCAATTTACGTAAAATAGACTTACATATTTTGTAGAATAAAAATTTCATAAAAATTTACTTTAAATTGAAATAAAATTAAAAAGAATAATATAAGTAAATAGCTAGTATAAGTTGAAATCCTATTAAAATTGAGAAACGAGCCAAGAATTCTGGGTCTTGCTCTCGGGAACGAGTTCCAGACTTCTTGGCGTCGTCAGTCGAGATTGCGTCTCTTCAACGTGAAATAGGCTACGGACTGACAAAACATTCTGCATGAAGGAAATTGAATGAAAATACAAACATTGGCATACCTCGAAGCCAAAACATATAAGATCCGTTACAAACAGGCCCATTCATACATCTTTACTAAATTTTCTTTAAAGTTTTAACCCAAACAGTTTGTAGTGCAATTATTATTATTAACTCAATCGAGTTGTAGTAGTTGATCAATTTGTTCATTCTAAATACTTAATTGGCTTTTTAGCTAGTTTTGTATTACCCAACTGCAATTTAATTACTTAATGAATTCAAATGGGATTATACGCGCCACTACCCACCTGACCTGGTTAGGTATAGTTAAATTTAAATTTATTCATAGAAAAGTATAAATACAAAAAAATGTATAATTCCAAACTGGTACAACAAAACAGGATTAATTAAAAATATATCGACTCCATAAGATATATTTTAGTAGTGCTATTAATTATATTTCAAATGAAGACAAAAAGCCGTGTTGATCCTAAGCCACGAAATGACATCATCGATCAATTTGCTCGAAAGACGGATATATTTAGTTCCAAAATATTTGATACGGCTCCTTCCTGTACACTACTGAACAACGATATTTCATCTACTTAATAACGTATGATTATTATTAATACCAATACACAACTTAGATAAATAAAAAATATAAATAAACCCTATTTATAATGATAAAATTTGTAGTCAATTTCTTTTAAATTTGACTAAGACGTAATACTTTTTAATTTAGTCTTATTATAGTTCTATTAAGTTTTATTCAAGTATTCTAAGTTACACAATCTCTCAAGTAATTCTATCGGTCGGCGTTGATGCGCAAAGGTTTATAATTTAAAAGGTCGTTCGTCTAAAAACAGTCTGACGGGTTCACTGGCCGGTAGCTAATAGACTAAGCATCAAGTGTTTATTTACTGACATTACACTACCAACTATAAAAATAAAGTGCGCGAGCGAAACACGGTATTATAAACATAATTGAAAAGCTAGAAATGTTGAAAAAGTTACTACAGAGTTTCTTGCCGGTTCTTCTCGGTAGAATCTACATTCCGAACCGGTGGTAGCTTCACTTAAAATAGTTTCTAAATAACGATTCGTAAGTGCTTGTAAAAGCCTACTCGAATAAAGTATATTTTGATTTTTGGAGACTCAGACATACATATGCCTAAGACATTTTTTTGATATACGACTTCTCTTATTAGTTGAAATCTTGTTTATTAGGTCTTAGTGTATTATTGTAATTTAAATATAGGTTAAAAAGTTATAAGGTAAAAGATTGTTCGCAAATGCATATATACATGCAATATAATTATTTATAATAGTAGTGCAAGATGGTTTTAAACGTTTCTTCCTAGAACAACTATGTATATCCTAGTTTAACACGCGGTTGTAAAAGTTAAAATTAGACCGAAGAAATAAACATATTCACGATACCTAACGGATTTTACGAGGATAACATTAGATGTGATTTTAATAAACTTCCTTTAAATTCCATTAAAATTACTATTTTAATTATTGGAAAAGTGTTATAAAGTATTTAACATAATGTTTTAACAATATAATTAATTGCATTATTTAATAGGTAATTAAAAAACAATTATGAATTAACGTCGCCAATTAAATTAATTGATTTTTATAAAATCTTTATAATACTAAGTTATTGCACGTAAAGGCATAAATAGACAATGTATCATTTATACGATCACAATGATTTCATATAAGAAAGTACAGTACGACAATGTATCAATAAAATGATTAACTTAATCCGGTTCTGTTAACAAAACGTCACTTTCGAACCGGTCTGTACGCGGATATGTCTAGGACTTAGTATTTAGGATACGTGAAGTTAACCATACGACTTTGCGAAAATAATAACTCTACCCAAACCATTGCAACAGATTCGACAATCACGTTAAAAACAAATTCACTTACATTCAAAAACGAAACGTTGACATTTCAATATCTTCAGAAATCAGTCCAAATCTTAATCAAGAGTTGTTAAAATCACTTGTATGTCACAGAGTATCCGAAGTGAAACAATTTATCATAAATGCACAGTTAGAAGTATACAGAGATTTATTAGTCTGTGGCGGCGAAAATTTACGCGTCCAACTCTGACGTGCGAGTGAGCGTGACTGCACACTTGCACAGCATGAATTCGCTAAGCCGGCTGCGTAGCGAGACAATTCCCACAATTTCGGCTATAGTGCATAGCGCTTATAAATCGTGAACATATAACAACTGTGTCTATGAAATTATGATAGCATATAAAAGACCTAAATAAAATGAGATTAAATCGTCTGTAGATACAGATGACTAGAAAATAATTGAGTTTAAAAGTTGTTGCATATACAAATTTTCTACAGCAACACGTTATAGAAAACACAAAGATTAGCAAAACTTTGTTTTTTTTTTTATAAGTTTTAAATTGTTAGTGTGCAGCACAGTTCGATTTTCAAATAGATAATATTAAAATGTTATACGATGAATGGTCGTGATAGATTAATTATATACATACATTTTCAGAAACAATATTTAACAAATTAAATCAAAACAACATACAACAAAACTATGGCTACCATTAAGCCGGGAAACGCATAGAAATAATTCGTCTCACATTGAAATAGTAAATCGCCGCCTCAAAAGCATGTCATGTTTATATTAGGAAGATATATCACCAATTTTATAAGACACATGCGTCTGGATGGGCAGTCGTTGAGGAATCGAAATAAATGAAACAGACTGCGCTAATTATAACGAATCATTTGACAAAGGCCGAACGTTCTGGTATTATCGATACGATTCGCTAATAATTATTTAGAAATAAAAAGTATTTGTGTGAATGTAAATATTGTAATTAAATTTACTGGCAACACTGTTTTAGGTGCTGCATGTTGCAAATAAATAAATTAAAGTAATGGTAATCTACTATCACTTAGCTTAGCTTTTTTTTAAATTAAAATCTACAACTTCTTAAATTTTATGTTTTAAAAAACCACCCTTAGTCATTTTCAGATTTATATTCCAAAGAAACTTAATATTTTTCATACATACAAATGCCATTTTGAATAAAAAGTATCATAAATATTAATTGACGCCCGATTCGACTTTTGTTTTGCTAGTATTGATTCTAGAGATCAAATGTCATCAGCAATGTAATATATAATGAATACTTTTTATAATATTTTAAGGCTGAGGATATTCCAAAAAAAAATATGTCTGAGATGTTGAAAGAGTTTTTATATTTAAATTTAAATAAGAATCGACTGAATTCGCTTTAAGTTATGGAATATTTTTGAACATATGGATATAACAGAACTCGAGGGTTCAAATCCTTATAAGAATGTGTGAGTTATTACGAGCTTAATAACTTGCATGCTCAGGATGAAATTCTGTCACATATGTGTATATGAATGTCGGAATAACGATTTCATTCGTTGATTTTCTCTTAAAAGAAAAAATATCTTTTATTGGGACATTTAAGAATTTCGAAATTAATCAAAGTATTAAACCATTTTGCAAATTATTTATCCCTCTGTATACAACAACAACAGCCTGTAAATTCCCACTGCTGGGCTAGGCTAAAGGCCTCCTCTCCCTTTGAGGAGAAGGTTTGGAACATATTCCACCACGCTGTTCCAATGCGGGTTGGTGGAATACACATGTGGCAGAATTTCTATGAAATTTGTCACATGCAGGTTTCCTCACGATGTTTTCCTTCACCGCTGAGCCCGAGACGAATTATAAAGACAAATTAAGCATATGAATCAGCGGTGCTTGCCTGGGTTTGAACACGCAATCATCGGTTAAGATGCACACGTTCTAACCACTGGGCCATCTCGACTCGTCCCTCATACTGTATAAAATAAATCATTCAGAAATGTCTGTCCAATATTACTTTTCAACAAATAAGTGAAATATTCTCTTAATAAAAGTCGCGAAGCAGTTCGTCACCGATCTGAAATGAAATTTGTTTACATCTTAATTTGATATTCGAGCTCCAGAAAAATATTAAATCAACGAAGCTCTACTTTTCATTTTCTAAAAATAAACTGTAGTTTTACCGAAATACTTACTAGAGAACATAAAAAAATGAAATGTTTTATATCATCTCTCATACTAATATAAAAAAAAAATTAAGTTTTGTTACTTAATTTAAATGGATAGTCCAAAATCAAAAATCCGATCAATATGGATGCGCCTGAGATAAATCACACTTTGTTTAATATTGTGGTGTTACTTTGAAGAGTAATTGATCCAGTTTAATTACCAAGAAAGGACATAAGATTTTAATTCTAAAGCGAAAGGTTTCTTACAACCACAATGCATATGGGTGGCATGGCGACTCGTATTCAGTATCACATCATAGTGGCACATTTGGCTGCTCTACCAATTAAATAAATAAAAACAATATAAAACATCGTATTCGTTTATAAGTGTTGTAAATATAATTTATTATCTGTTAACTGAACGTAACATATTAGATAAGGTGCTAAGGTGCTAATCATTTGAAAAAATATATGCAAGTTCAAGTTGAGATTCTTACTTTTGGTATTCAAATCGATACCAAAAGTTTTGTTTTACATATAATAATTATACTATCTAAAGTACTCACTCGTATGCAAAGCTGCACGTAATGTGATGACGTAATAGTATAGCATATACAGTTAACTCGCCCTCGCACTACCGTTGAAGTGGCCCTTACACCAGCACCAAGCGTCTTACGAATAATCGCATCGTTAGCTATCGAGTGAGATAGTGAACCACGTTTTATTCATACCCTTATGTTTCACTAGCTATTAAAAAAACCGGACAATTGCGAACAGTACTCGTACACGAAGGGTTCCGTACCATTATAAAAGGCAAAACTTTCTTCGTGTATCTGAGGGATACCTTACATATTAATTTTATTACTTCTTGTTATAGCGGCAACATAAACACAACATCTGTGAAAAATTCAAGTGTCTAACTATCAGGGTTCTGGTAACAGACGGACACACGAACAAACGGACAGCTAAAAGTGTGCTACAATATTATAAAATATACGTTTAGATAATTATA